>NC_056732.1:171112712-171190212 GCF_019279795.1 Protopterus annectens
CAACCAGTAAAACAGGATATGCAGGCTACTGAAAATGCATTTAGACAGGAGTTTTAGAACTGTACAGTGAGTAGTACGCAAAAGAATAGCAACTTCTAGAATTCAGCACCCCTCAAACTCCAATCCAGCCTAGGACAGTGTACATTTTGGACAGCATACCTCTTCAGTACTGCCTGTTCTGTTAAATGTTTCACTGTATAATTAAAAGGACAAATTATAAAACTGATGGAGAGGAGGTCCTGATGTAGTGATTACAGCCATGACTACTCAGTCCTGATCAAAATAATGTTTAACAACATATGTCTTGGCACCCTTCTTGGATGCCTGGCTATACCCTTGCCTTTGTGTGATGACGTTTAAGGCCAAAGGAAGAGGAGGGTTCTTTACAGAAGAGCTGAAGTAAAGCACCTTTTAAAGGAGCTGCTTGTCACAGCCTCCCCCTCCCCCAACAAGATTATGATAAGCAGAAATACCAGACATGCATCATTATCATACTATAACCAAGATGTGAAACATACAGGTGTTTTAGGCAAATCGGGAGTACCTGCATGACTGAATGAGAAAGCTGAAGAGAACAGTGTGACTCAAGAACCTCTTACCCTTGGCAGTGCAAGTCTGTCAGGTAGAATTCTTGGGTCTATATCACGGCATCGAAAAGGACGTTAATCGAAAGGCTTTGATATTGAAAATGACGTTCATTGAAATGTGTTTTGTGAGATCGCGGTACAGTGAAGATCATAAATTTTGCCCTTTCCTCACTGTAGTATGATCTTGGAGGTGGTATATATAATTAGTGGGGGGGACAGACCCCGACAACAGCAACTTCGATGAATGGCATTTGTTATTTTCAAGCCGTTCGATTAAAGTCCTTTTCGATGCCGTGATATAGACCCGAATGCTTCCTGATCCCTCATCTAGGAAATCCAATAGGATCAGAGATTCTAAAGCAGGAATCAGATGACTTGAAGCCAGTTGTCACCCAAAATAGGTGGGTGGGTTTTTTTTGTTTTTTTTTTTTACTGCAAAGGATGTCAAAATTCACCTGTAGAGCTTTGCATTCCTCCAGTATCAAGGTGAATTTTTGGCATTCATATCTCAAATGTATGAGTGGAGATCCAGTCATAACCCTTTGTGTGTGTGCCTAACATTTTGTTTCTCTTGTTAACCATTAGCTGCCCCTTTCCTTCTTATCTTTATTTTTCAATAAAGTTGGAGAACATATAACAATACTAAAAAAAATAGAGAATCTGTAATAGTCAATGTTGAGGTGCCTAAAGGCTCCAAAGACAGTATTTTAATAACTACATTCCAGGGGTAGGATGACACAGGACTCCTCCTCCTCTTTTTTCTTCCTCAAGTATTTGACTAAGGCATTTTCAAGGAGTAAAGCAGGGAGAAAACAATAGTTAAGGATCAACTTCCAAATTCAAACAAATTCTTCAAATAAGAAATTGTCGGGCAGAGAGCTGGTAGGGAAGGAGGAATTATCCTTGTCTGAATGACGTTTGATTCCCTTCGTCTCACACACAGTTGAAAATTCTGTGAGGAAGGGAGAAGGCCTCTAACAGCTAACACACAATCACCGCTGTGCACATTTCAAGCAGGAGTCTAAGTTATGCTGGCTACATGGCCACACAAAACAACAGCATTAGAGCGCAAACATGTAACATGGACCCAAGTGCCAGGAACATAAGAAGTCTGGAGGATGCCTGGCACTTAACTTTTTACTGTTGAATGGTGTTATCCTGCACCTACCCAGCCATCTTCAACAACATGCTGGAAAGACTGAAAACATAAGGCATGGGAACAAGGCATGCAGGCCTGAATATGACCAAGTAATAAACCTCTAGGAAATTGCTGTGGAACATTCTTTACTCCTACGCATGAGGTGGGGAGGCAGGAGTGTTCATCACACTCACACCCTTGTTCCTAATACTAATAACCTGGGAGAATCTCTCTGATGGTAACCACGATAATCCACAAATGACTGGAAGGTCAGACTCACTCTTCTCTCTTTAGAGAGCCACAACCATACGAGTATAGGTGGTGAAGGTCACAGCAACTTTGATGGTCTGTGCAGCAGAGCAGGTTTGGGCTTAAACCTAGGTTCTATATCATCTTAGAGTTCTGACCCATCCCTAGTTCTGTGAGTCAGTCCTGAGTTTACCATGTATGCCCGATGTCCCAATGCAACCATTAGCAATGTCCTTGTTTCAAGGAGCATATTCTCAAATCTGTACTACAGTCTGAGGTGCTGCACAACAGGAATTAGATTTGATTACTGGACCATGCTGCATTTGCGGCACTTCCGATTTAAACAAGAGCTGCAAATATTTCCATGGGATTTTTTCTTAATTCAGCTTGCAAGAACACTGCAGCCATTGGTTTGCAAGGGACCTTTTGGCCCTCTCTGTAGCATGTTCTTATTGGCACACTGGGGGCAGTATTTCATCTTCAGCTGGGAAAAAAGTAACAAGTCCATGGTGAATTGTGCCTATAACAATAAAAGGCTGGATTGTTTGTTATTTCACTCAGAAGTTTGCAAAGGCTGTGAAAGAACTAGTGGAGGGCAGGGTAAAGGGGTGAAGACCACCACATCTTTTGGTGAACTTCTAATCCATTCCACTTTTCAGGAGGAGCTGGGGCTGTGGTTTTGCACATGGGAGGCTGTTAAAACTCCTTGCTTGTTATAAGACAGAAAACGTTGCCCTTAAAAAGTAAGGAACAAGTCCATAAAACATTGTCAACTCTTGCTTCTTCAATCATGCATAGCTGTATGTGGAACAGGGTAAGAGAATGGTGACTGGAAGAGTTCAACACAGACACAAGGGGTTTTGTTCGTATGCTGCACTTTGCTGAACAGCAAATCAAGCTGCCTTTGTTACTGATTAAGTCTGAAAAAAGAGAAATTACTGCCTACGTGCAGAGGTCAAAGTGTGTCGAGCAGGGGAATGAAAAGCATTAAGTGCAATGTTTCTGAGTGTAACTTCTCCTTACAAGTTCCCCTTAAATCTGCTGTTTAGGCGTTTCACAAACGAAAATAATCTGTAAAGAAAAATAAAGAAAATAACAACAAACTTCATATATTAGCATACAAAAGTTGAAAATCTTGCAGATGTTAAAGGAAATATTTTAGAGACCCGCTTTGAAAAAAAAAAAAAAAAGATATCAGGTAATGTCAATAATTTTATTAAAGATTACAAATGTTTTCCTAAATGTGAGCTATGCAACAAGCTATCCAACCTAAATGTGAGCTATGCAACAAGCTAGCCAACCTAAATGCGAGCTATGCAACAAGCTATCCAACCTAAATGTGAGCTATGCAACAAGCTAGCCAACCTTTCCTGGCCTGACAGAAGGCTATGAAAAGCTGATCTGATTTTCAACAATTCTCAGTCCTCTTCAAATAGAAACGCAACTGTCTGTGTACATCCAGGCAATGTAGTGTGTACTCTCTTTTGTTTGAAAAACTGGGAAAAAGGAATGGAAGTTGAATAGACTGACTAAGGTTAGTTTCTGAGGCTATTTTTAGGAGTGAATGAAGGATCGGTCCCGGACAGTTACCCTATCCTTGTGAAAAATCATGAAGGGAAGCTTAATGCAAAGAGCCTGCAATTCAGAAACCCTCTTGGCAAAGGTAATAGCCACCAAAAATGCCATCTTCCAAGGCAGAAACTTAATATCATACTTCGTGGCAGGTTCGAAGGGAGGTTGCGTCAGGGACTACAGCAGCAAATTAAGATCCCAAGGAGGAGACAGATCTCTGAAAGGAGGCCTGAGCAAGAACACACCCTGAAGAAAGGCCTTGCAGAGCCTGGAAGAAAACATGCGACTATCACTTAGGTGAAAGTTAGAAATAGCCACCAATTGAAGCTTAATTGTTGAGAAGCTCACTCCTTGCTGAAACAGAGAAGAAAGGACTGACAAAATGTCCAGAACAGGAGCGGAAAAAGGATCAATGTCTCACTGACAGGCCCAAAGAGAGAACCTCTTTCATTTGCTGGAATAAACCATGGATAAGATAGCTTAACCTGACTGGTAATCATTGGAATTGGTGGTACCATGCTGTCAGCCTCCAGGATTGATGGTCGGGGGGGGAGGAAGTCCCCAGGGATGGGAGATGAGATCCTGGGCTGGATCTAATATACACGGTGGATATTTCAGATGGGGAAAGAGGAGGGAGAACCAAGTCTGACAAGGCCAGAAGGGGGCAACGAGGATGAGGTGAGCCTTCAGGTGACAGGCTTTCTGTAAAACTATGGGAAAGAGACGTGTTGGAGGAGAGGCATAGAGAAGTCCCGGCGGCCAATCGTGAATCAGAGCGTGCCTTGGTGACTCCCCCGGTGGGGGGATCAGGGCAAAGTATTTGCTGCATTTGTGAGTGAAAAGGGATGCAAACATATCACAGCATGGAAGACCCCACTGGTCGAAACTCTGGCTTACCATTGACAGGTTCAGGGACCACTCGTGGGGACTCAGGATAGACCTGCTGAGCTTGTCTGCCAGCATGTTGGTATTGCCAGGGATATGCTTTGCAAGAAGAAAGCGCCAGGAGGACATTGCCCATTCCCACACTCTCATGGCCTCTCTGCACAGCGGATATGATCGTGTTTCCCCCGGCTTGTTGATGTACCAGACTACCGCCATGTTGTCAGCCTGAATTACTACAGTCCCAAGAGGGAGACAGTCCTGGAAGGCTTGCAACAATAGGAGGACAGCTGTCATCTCTAGGATGCTGACGTGCAACTTGGTCTCAGAGGGAGACCATGTGCCTTGAACCATCCTTCCCTGAAAATCCCCCCTACCTCAACAGGGAGTCATCCGTGGCCACTGTGGCTTGGCTTTGCGGAAGACAAAAAGGTCTCTCTAGCAGAAAGTCTTTGGACCAGAGCCACCACACTAAGTGGTGCCAGCAGACTCAAGATATCCGGATTGCCATGGACATGGCTCTGAACTGATTATGATTTTCCCTCAGCTGAAGTGCAGGAACCTCTTGGAGCGCCTGTTGATTTTTATGTGATAGTACGCATTCTTGAGATCTATTGAGCACATCCAATCGTTCTTGTACGGAAGGGGAAGAATGGACCGAACAATGACCATCCGGAACTTTTGACTTCTTGACCGATAAATTCAACCTGCTGAGGACCAGAATGGGATGCAGGTCCCCTGTTTTTTGAGGCACTAAAAAGAAGCAAGAGGAAGTACCGGATCCTTGCCCTGTTGGGACCTCCTGAATGGCTCTTTTTTGAAGGAGGTCTTGAACATCTATGAGAGCTAACTCCCTTTGGCAGGGTGGGATGTCCGGGAGTGACTTTTAGATTGGAAGGGGTGATCGAAGGGTATAAAGTATCCCCTGGACACAATGCTTAGCACCCACTGGTCTGAGGTAATAGCAGCCCAAACCTAGGGATGAAAGGAGATATGCCCCAGACTGCCTCCAGGGCAGGACAATCAAGCAGTGCTTCAGGAGCAGTGTTGAGGCTTCTCTAAGAAGGGTTCTCAGAAGCCCTGATTCTGCTGACCTCCTCTGCCTTTGAGGCAGCGACTGCCATCAAATCCCCTTCCCCGGCCAGAAGAGGATTCCTGAGGAGCATCTTGGAAGAAAGACTGCACCCTGTGGAACCATAGCTTCTTACTACCCTTCTGAGTCTTGGAGAAGGAACGTTAGGGAGCAGAAAACTAGATCCCTACTGTGAACAAGGTCTTTCCCTCATGCTCACTGCAGGTCAGTGTTTCCTTGACCGAAGGACCAAACAAAGTAGATCCATCAAACAGGGCATTGGTAAAGGACACCTTAAAGTTGTCCACAAACCAGCAATAGTGAAGCCAGGCAGGGCACTTAATAGCAATGTCTGTGCCCACTGCTCGTGAGGTGGCCTCGACCACATTTGAGATTTTTATTTTATTTATTTATCATTTGTTGACCGGGAAAGTCTGACTAGGTTCCACAGAGCCAGTTTTCAGCGGAGGCCCGGGGAGAAATGCTCCAGATGCATGTCTTTGGAATAGCAAGGGATGTGAGAGTGGAAAGCTTTGGAGAGATAAGTTTAAGGCTCTCTGGAGGCAACAACTCTGAAAGGGAAGAGGAAAGCCCCAACACCAAATCCTTTTGTAGCCGTGTGAAATGTGCCATATAATTAGTAGTCCTCAGTCCAAAGGTAGGGAGGCATACACATGCTTCCCAAAACAGTCAATTGGCCATGACTCTCTATTAGGGGGATGAACCACAGAGCTCTGTTCTGCAAGCTCTTTCTTGGTGACTGTGGCAACCACAGCAGCAACTACAGGGACACCATTATTCCAAAAAGGTCTGTCTTTCAGTGGAATTAGAAATTTGTCCACTCTCTTGGGGACTGGTTCTACTGTGTCTGGCTCCTTCCACACTGCTGGCAATGAGCTGGACTAGCTCATCCACAGGGGGAAACGCCCAGGAGGAAGACGGGCCTGCCCCAAACACCTTCAGGAACACAGATTTCTCTGAGGATAGGGTGGGGGAAGACCAACCACCCCGCTCTTTCAGGATCTCTAGTATGTCTCCAAAGGACACCTCCTCAGACAGTAGTCTGGGGGACCTGTCCACTTCCCTGAAATTCATTTCCTCAGTGAGGGACTCTTGAGGGGAGTCCAGGTGCCTCCTCTTGCATGTCCTCTTCTGAGGAGGCTTCTCCAACGTGTGGTCTCAGTAGGACTTGGAGGAGAAGGGTACACCCATGGGGATAATGCAATACCAGAAGGACTGACCCCGAACTAATGATGACTTGCCACCCAAAACAGAACCAGGCAGTGGTGGGTCCAGAGCAGAGGTAGAGGCTGCCACCCAATCGGAGATGGTCTTCTCTATCGCCCAGAAGGCAGACAGACTGGAAGAAGCCCCACCCTCATCCCCGCCTGTGAAGACCGACTGAGGTGGGTGGGGAGACCCCGTCACAGTAAAGACTTCCTGGATGATGTTGGTCCTGAGCTATCCAAGGCAGATGCCCCCAAGGGAAGGGAATGGTACGAAAACTCTGGACCGAATCCTCCCCTCGGTGGCCTCCGTGGATCTCTCCGAGCAAAGGCAATGCCAGCCCAGAGGGCAAGGAGGCTGAACCAGCCAGGGACTTAGGCGGTGTGGGGATGGGGGTACTACCAGACGCTGACGGCCTCTCCTTAGGTAAGCTCTGACCCTGGGGAGCCGAATATACATGAGTCGGATGGAAGGAAATGAGTTTTGATGTGGCTGAAGAGCCCCTAGGCAAGTTGCTAGGGGACAGAAGCAAGTCAAGTTCCATTTGGGCTTTGAGAAAGCTCCTTCATAATCTAGTCCACATCAGATGGAAGTAAACTCCTGATAACCAGGAGGAAACCGAAGAATGGCCTGAATGGGCTGACTGTCTGCGGTCCCTACAGGAGGACCTGCTGGACTGCCTCGGATCTGAATCTCTGGAAGGGGCCAGAGGAGTGATTATAACAATGGGCTCCGAGGAAGATTTCAGATAATGATGGCCTGGTTGAATCCAACTGCACTATGGACTCCACAGATGGATCCGATGGGCTCGTCAAATCCGAGGACGTTTTGGAGTTAATCAGATCTGAGGACCTCCGAGTCTCCAGATCCGACCAGGGTAGCCGAGGGTCTAGGAGCCGAAGACCCAGGAGCTGACTCCCCAGAGGTTGGACTCTGATCCAGGGAACAGGGATCTGAGAGTCTTGGACATTTAGCAGGGGAGCCCCAAGAGGAAGAGGGCTTCCTCTTGAGATCCAAAGGGGCTTTGGAGGGGGAAGCCAAGACCAAGGGACCTCCTTTAACAAGGCCTTTTAGAAGAAGCTTGTTTCTACGGTCTAGGAGAGCCCTAGGATTGACCCTGCACAGATATCGCATTCAACCTCTAAATGGAGCTCTCCTAGACAGCAGACACACTCCTCATGCATTTCGGCAGAAGCTAACTTCTGACCACATGAAGAGCAATGCCTGAAACCAGAGAGTTTGTCAAACAATCACTGACAAAAAATACAAACCCGCCAATACACACACACACACACACACACACACACACAAGGAAATGGAGAGAAAGTAACTAAGGAAGGGAAAAGGGCAGAAAAAAAAATAACAGACCAATGATCAGCTAAGGGAGGGGAGGGGAACCTACTACTAAACTAAACTAATCAGGAAAGAAAAAGAGATGAGAAAACCTCAAAAAAAAATACCCAAAAAGGCTACTTAACTGACTGAACAGCTCGAGCTGCAGAGAATATGTCTATTCACTGCTCGTGGCAAACGGGATCTGAGGATTATGGGTAGCAGGGGTCCCTGGGAGTGGAGGAGCTCGAGTTCAGGAGTTGTCGCTCACTCTGCTGGCTGAAATCCGAGGTCAGATCCAAGACCCATCTGTGATCAATAATGACAGGGATAGCATCAGACTGATGAGATTCCTCCTGGACTGACTGACAAATCAGGGTTCAACTTGACAGTCTAACCGAACCAAAAGAAAAAAATAATTCTTCCTCAGAATGTAGGGTAGAGTGTGTTATGTAGAAAGACCACTGAATTCAGCTTTTAAAGCTGGTTACTACAGTGGATGCAAAAGTGTTGAAGGGCAAAGACAGAGAAATGTAAAAAGCATCCAACTAGCCTTGGTGACTGCACCTATCAGTGCTGAAGGTCAGTGTAACTCCTACTGCAGTAGAAGACAACCCATTCCACTGTGCAAACACCAGAAATGGATTACCAAGGATAACATGACCACATAAGTGTGGTGAATGCTCAAGAATTAATACCTTGTGGAGGGATGACAAAGGTTAAAGTATTGCAGAATAAGGGGAATCTCACAGACAAAGAAAAGGCACAAATGCAGACTGCTAAAGAGGAAAAAAAGGGAATATCTGGATAATGTACATGAGTTTAGAAAGACTGTAATTAAGCAACTGTTTTTTGACAACTCCAGAGCACAAACACTCTTAAGACAAAGACTCAGGCAAAAGAAAAGTAGAAAGGGTTGTTGTTAAACCTAGGGAGCCTATAACAAGAAAAATAATTAGAAATCCAGTAAAGGTATTAGAGTTATTTCAGAAATTCTATGAAACTTGTATAAAGCAGAGGAATGTGGAAATCAAGAAAAAGTACTAATGGAAATACTGGAAGACTTAAGTATGACAAGGTTAGAGATAGAGGAGGTTCAACAATCAACAGCTACGATAGGAGGAGATGACACAAAAACAGTCAAGTACAGCCAATCTGAAGGAAAGTCTCTAGGAATAGATGGTACTCCTGTGGAAGTTTGGAAGCCAGGAAGGAAGGAAGGAAGAAAGTGATAAAGATCTGGAAGGTTTTATTTAACAATATTTTAAAAGGAGGAGAAGCACCAGCATCCTGGAGGAAAGATGTTGTGGCTGTAATGCCTAAAGACAGTAAAGACCCATCAGACCAGGCTTCATACAGGCCCATTTCAATTTTAAACCATGGTTTATAAACTGTTTATGTTTATAAGAGCTAAAAGAATGGCAAAGATTGTTGCCGAAATTAATAGACATGGATCAATGTGGTTTTGTAGAGGGGAAGCAAACATCTGACAACATTAATAGATCCAGAGAGAAGCTTGTGTTAGTGGGTCTTGATGAAAGGAAAGCATTCAACAGAGTAAGCGGCAATTTTACAAGTAGGGCAATGGAAGCATAATAATAAGGTTAATTAGAAGGATATATGAGGGATCTAAAGAAGGAAGATTCCTCTCTGTTAAATTGTCTGAGGAGAGGAACCAGGCAAGTCTGTCATTTTCCCCTTTGTTTACAGCCATCAGCAAAGAAAATAAGGGACTCAGAGATTCAAGGATATCTCTGGTATGGTAATCAAGAAAAGTTGGCATTACTTGTACATGATATTTTGTACATTGTAAAATCAGAAAAAAACACATCTCAGTGTTGTGAAACATTCTGAGACAGTTTTAGTTTTTTTTCGGGATATAAAATTAAAGATAAAACAAGGCTATATGTAAACTACATACCTAAACATGAATTGGTTCAGCAGTACCCATATTTACTTGGACACAACAAATGAAATATTTAGCAGTACAGGTTTAAAAGGATTTTGTTATGGCAGGTAAGGATATATAGGAAGAGACTAAAAAGATAATACAAAAACTGAGAAACTGGAAATGGAAACTCTTGTTTATGGATATGGCTAGCAAGATACAAGTAGTGAAAATGTGTTTAGCCCCTTTAGTTTTATATACGTCAGACATTTTTTTATCAACCAGATGAAAAGCTGTGGATAGCAATTGATAAAGAGTTGACGGATTTTATCTGGGAGGGGAAGGGGTCAAGAATCAAGTAAGATAAGCTGATCCTTTCAAGAGGACAAGGCTGTTTAGGACTTACTGATTTGAGGGAACACAAACAGAAAGCTATAATTCAAAGTGGAAAGGGGATGATGATGAAACAAGGGGTAAAATTCAAGAAATAAGGAAAGAGTGGGATTTTGTATGCAGATCCTTAAGGAGAACAGCAGCCATACAGAACATTATATTCATAAAGTAGCAAAATGTATTTTAAGAACTAAGCCAACAAGAGAATGGAGAAAAGAGATTCTGCCAATATGTATGACCACAATTAGGGGGTACAGATAATACGCAAGAGGGGGCTGGAATTTACTAGTGGAAACTGGAAAAGGAGAACAAAGATACTGGGAGCAAACAACTAGACAGGGAAAGGTGATAATACAATGGGAAGGGGCCAAGAAGCATTTGGACTGCATCCTTGAGACAGCCTTCCCTTTCAGGGACTGATATCAAGAGTATAGACAAAAAGAAAGGAATAAGGGACTCCTAAGTAAAAGACCTACTCTGGTAGAGTTTTTAGTTGAATCTAGAACAGAAGCTACTGTTAAAAAAAGGGATAATTAGTAGGGCATATAGATATTGCACAATAACTATAAGAATCGATCAGAGAAGGTTAAAAAAGGTTGGGAAAACAAAATGGATTAGCAATTTACAAAGAAACAATGGCAGAAAATGTGTATGGCTCCCAAACATTCAAATATTTTTTTCTCAGGTAGATGGCAAATGTTAGAGGTGTGATAAGGGAGAAAGAGGTAACTGGGAACATAAGTTTTGGGGTGTAATGAATTGGCAGACTTTTTAAAAAAAAGTCTACAGAACACTCTGTTGGAAATATTGGGACAGCAAATGGGTTGACTATGAAAATTATTTTTTTGGGCAGGGATAAAGGATCTGAATTGTCTAGCCATAGTAAGGCTTTGTTAAGTTTAATTCTGATTGCTGCAAAAAAAAGCAAATACTAAAAAATGGAAATCAAAATCTAAACCAACTGTATTTGAAGCAGTTAATACTCTTAACAGAGAACTGTAAGTGGGATCTTTAGGAAACAGAAGGAGCAAATGCACAGAAATAAAATTGTAATTGTAGGAACAATGCATGCAGAATAATATTTTGGAGGAGGGGTGAGGTTTAAGGGAAGTCAGGAATTGTACAATGTAGGTAATGCTGGACTAATAATTGTATAAAAGTATGTATGTGATGTATAATGTTTGTAACTGAGTACATGTTAACATGGTTTCTTTTATATAAATGTTTTATGCTTGCCTATGACTTAAGTGACAATTCAATAAAGGTGTTACAAAGAAGAATTAAAGCCTAGCAGGTAGGTGAAACTACACAAAAAGAGCAAAAAGTGGATCCTTTGCTTTCCACCAATCATTAATTTCATTGCTAAGAACTGGTCCACTAGCATCCACTGGGTGAGAAATGACCACTGGGAACCATGTCAGTCCTGTGCACATGCCCATGTTGCCAAGGGGTAAACACAAAATGGGCACTGCATGTTCACGGCTCTGCATGCAACATAATCATATACCTAAATCGCCTATAGACAGAACCTTCCTATGATCCATGGTCTTCACCAGCGGATTCTATATAGTGTGTGTGTGCCTATTCATACGTTCCCCAAACTCTCTCTCCCCAAGGACTGGCAAACAGGCTTAAGGCTCAGCATTCCTCTCCTCTTCCATACTAGCTTCAGCAGGTCTCCCAGCCATTAGCCAAACTCGGGTTGCCTAGACTGTAACCCATCTACAACCCCTTTTTCCCATTTTTGCACAAGGGGTCAAGGTGTCACTTCAGCAGTGACAGTCATCTAGAACAGATGCTTACTTCTCCAGGTGGCTAGCCCTGCAATTAGGGCTTTATTCCCCTGCACCAGAAAAGCAAGCTATACAAAGATGGTCTGATAGAATACACAGACTGCTGGGCACCAAAAGGAACAGTGTAGTAAAAAGCTGATTTTTTTTTAAATAAATGTTTTAAAATGAATGTGTCAGTCTGATGGTGTATTTGAAAATAATAAAGTATAAATAAAATGCAGTTTTTATTTTAATCACACTAAACTGCAGAGTAATCTCCCCAATATCACATTTTACTTAACAGAAGTATCAGTGGGTCAACAAGTAGCAAACTCACATCTGATGCTAGGAAGTGCAGTAGGCTGTGGGTTCTATTCTGATGCTGGAAGGGCAGAAGGCTGTGGGTTCTATCTCCACATCACATACCTATATTCATACTCAGATGCACAAATTGCAGTGCAGTAAGACTGGGTGCTGCACTCCTGAAGCAACATCCTTCAAACGAGGTCTTGACTTAAACAAGGGTACCATCTAATTATTTTGGTGATATTTCAGGTTGATGTCAAGAGTCAGTTGCCATTTGTTGAAAAATAAAAGGGGAGTGTCACCAGTTCCTGACCATGTCTTTTCTTGTCAACATGGCTATCTCCTCAGATTTCAAGGGCCGTAAGCTCAGTGGAATCTACCTGACCAACAAAACTAGAGGGACAGTCATACAGCTAGAGAGAAAGACAAGAGAGAGAGAGACACAAGCAATGATAGACAGGCAAAGAAGGCAAAAGACTAGACTAATTGCTCTACATATCTTACCTTCTCATTTGAATCCAGTACACATGTGCTGTGCCTCCATTTTGTTAACACTATAGGTTCAACTTTTCTGTCCAGACTTCTGCTTTTGGCAATTTCCCCTGGCTGTTGTGGCGAAATATTGTACTGTATGGAAACAAAACAACCAGGTCAGATAGATGGAAGTAGCATACACTTTAAAGATGTAACAAATTTTGGAATATGATGACATGGCCGTCTTTACATATATTACATATTCATTTACATTTACAGAAAGAGGTAAACCCATCATATGACGAGTACAGTATGACAGTTATGTACTTACCACAGCTTCAGATCTGGATGAATACATCTGTCCTTGGCAACCATTATGACTATGGCTGGCAGGACTTGGGTAGCTAAGCACTGGAGACTTTTGTGGGTTTGCTGGGTAATAACTATAATTGTTTCTAATTAAACAATAATTAAATTAATCATTCTTAATAAATAAATTACATTTATTTTCTGAGTGTATGGCAATACCACGACTTGAAGTTATACTTCTTATGCATCCAATAAATAAGAATATATAAATAAAAATAAAAATATGAATAAGAATGTGTAAATATTATAATAGTTTTAGTACAAAGAAATTCATCAGTTGTGCACTTTTTCAAGGATTTTATGAATCTTTGTTTAAATTGTGCACAACTGATGAATTTTTTGTACTAAAACTATTATAATATTTACACATTCTTATTCATATTTTTATTTTTATTTATATATTCTTATTTATTGGATGGATAAGAAGTATAACTTCAAGTCGTGGTATTGCCATACACTCAGAAAATAAATGTAATTTATTTATTAAGAATGATTAATTTAATTATTGTTTAATTAGAAACAATTAAAATTAATTTGCGGATGTGACGACCTAGCTATTTAAGCATTGTAAAATGAACTAGTGATTATCTTGAAAAAGCCTGACATAGACTCAGGCGAAAGCGCTTGTGTGGATATCACTTTTTACTGTTTGCCTGCACTTATTGTGTGTTGTTCGTGAATTAAAGAATCTATTCGTTTTACCCAGGAAGAGTTTATTGGATTTCCTTTTTCTCCTGCCTGTGTTTTACAAGTTTTTGTTGGGACTAAGTTCGTGTTGGGTAATAACTATGCTATCAGTCTGCAGACTACAAGCCTAGTCAATAACCAGAAGTTAGAATCAAACCCTGAACCTTGTGTCTTAACCATTATGCCAACCCCAAAACAACTGCTAGCGCCTCCTCTCTATTTATAATGCTTTGCAAAGTAATGTCCTCTTCGTATCTGTCTTGGGTTATACTACAGTGAAACAGAATAACTACAGATTCACCAAAACTCCCTCTAAGCCTTGTGCTTATTGATCACAGGTGGTTATATTAATGAAGAGGTACATATTCAAGTCTAATGCTATAGGTAGTAGATAACATTCTTATCTGACATGAGGATGGCCATCCTTATTAACCTACCCAGACTTCTAAACTTACCCTCCTGGGTGGTGTTATAGATCCCATCCTGTAGTATGAAGCCTTCACAGCCAAAGTGGAGCCATCATCTGCAACTGTATTTTTGAAAAAAGGCCTCAGATGTAGCCACCATATTAGTGAGCTTTAGGTATGTATGGCTAAAATTTGTTGTGCTCTTAACAAAACTTAACACAGTCAACCACATAACAATGGTAACCTTTGACATTATCTTGTCTGAAAAGGAAATTTTTGTGAATCGTTTCTAATGGACTTGACTCTCTCCAGAAAAAAATAAGCCATTTGTGTAAATCCATACAATGCATCAAATGTCTCTGTAGGTAGAATACTTAGGAAAGAAAACAGGCAGATGCATAGACCTGGTTAATGTTCACTTCAAGCACTTTCCTTAGCCTTAAAGGAAGGGTTGCTACGAGGATACTATCTCTGTGAAAGATTAGACAAAATGAGTTGATCCACAGAGGTCACTGCCATGAGAAAGAGAGTCTTCCATAACACAAATTTAATCCTGTCCCAACTTGCTGGCCTAAAGGGTGGAGGTGCTCTCCAAGATGATATGGGAGCAGGATCCTTAAAAGGTAATACTTATAAAGGAAGATACTCTGAAGAAAGGCCCTGAAATCGCTTAACGAAGGAAGCAAAGTAGAATTAGCTCCTGATGAAAGAGCTAAGTGAACCATAATGAACATAAGCCAGTTTAATACCTAAAAATATAGTTCAGCATGACTGGAAATGGAGTGGTAAAAATGCTAAAAATTTTAGTAGTAGGCTATATATAGGAATGTACTCATTTGCTTTTCTATGTTTTCACATACTGGCCACTAGACAGAAGTGAGAATCCAGACCGCGCTGGGTAATGAGTGTCTAGTCATTAGTGGACATGCAGTAATCATACTGTTAATCGAACAGTGTGAAAGTGTGGGTGAAGACTGATGGATGAGACAGCAGAGTACTGATGGGCTTCAACAGTATGGCTTTGCCATAAGAACAAAGCAGACGGAACCAGATCTTGCAACTCCTGTACAGGGCTAAGAGAAGGATCCTTCACATGCATTGCTTGGCCTTTGGAATGACCTCTAAAATCAAGAGTAATTGGGGGAAAGATAAACAGCCTTGGTGTCCAATCCTGCATGACTGCATTCCTGGGATGTTCCTCTTTCTAGGCAATGAAGGAACAGAAGTAGCTGTATGTACTGTTGGTTGAGGATGCACATAGGTCATAGCAAAAACTTCCAACAGTGTTGGGAAATGCTCCATGCTACAGCATGGCTTCGCCATAAGACCAAAGCAGATGGAACCAAATCTTGCAACTCTTGTAAAGGGCTATGAGAATGATCCTTCACATGCACTGCTTGGCCTTTGGAATGACCTCTAAAATCAAAAGTAATTGGGGGAAAGATAAACAGCCTTGGTCCAATCCTGCATGACTGCATCCCTGGGATGTTCCTCTTTCTAGGCAATTAAGGAACAGAAGTTGCTGTATGTACTGTCGGTTGGGGATTCATACAGGTCATAGCAAAATCTTCCAACAGTGTTGGGAAATGCTCCATGCTACTGATAGACTGAAGAGGTACCAGTGAGTACTGGATGAGACTGTCTGCTACAAAGCTGTCTTTCCTCAGATATGTCAGTCAGAAAGTGGTTTGCAGACAAAGCCTATCTATACCATATCTTCTTGACAATGTGCAGGACCATGCCCCCGCCCCCAAACACAAATACACATTTTTGATTCACCATTGCACAGCTGTATTCTCTGTGACAGTAACACACTGGGACACATGTCCAGTAATGCTTGTAAGGTTGAAAGGACTGTCCAAAGTATCATCTTCATGATGTGCTGTCTGGCTTCTGCACATGCAGCGTATATTCTGATACTGCCCCTACCTTACAGAAGTACCTGTACTAACATCACAAACTGGCCAGGGAACTTGATGGAGCTGCCCAGAGGTAGGTTCAGCACATGCAATCATCGCTGCATATGGTACTTCACAAAGTAGACTTCTTTACCATCAGTGTTACTGGCTATAAGAACTGATTCCAATGGACCTTCAATGTTTGAGGAGTATTCTCATGCAGAGCCTGCTGTAGGGAACAAAGCAAATGGTTTCCACTATGAGTCATAAGACCTTGAGAGACTCAAAGGTTGTGGCTAATTGAACTGAGTGAAATTAATCTCTGTATTTTGAAGAAGTAAAACCCTGTCAAAGGAAGTGAACACACTGCAAGAAAATTGTATACAATCTGCAACAAATGAATGTGACATTAAGTGGGATTCATCTGGGAATTTCCACAGTTCACTGCAACTCCTAAGGACTGGAATGAGCTCAGAAAGTACAGTTGTGCAAGAAGTTACCATAACAGTAGATGTCCTATTGATCACTGCTGCAGTACTCATAATGAATGGGTTATCACCACCAACATCCAACTGGGGTATCAAAGCTTTATCGTCCTAGAATCATAGTCTGAAGTGTGACCTCAGCTCGTAAGCGTATGGGTATATAGGCTTATGTACGACAGTAATTCCTCAGGCTATCTCCAAGCCAGCAGCCTGAAGGCCCTTGAAAGTGAGAGACTGGTCAGCTAGAAGGGTCGAAGAAAGAAGTGGAATGGAGGCCCCTTTTTTCTAAGATGCTGTCCACAATATAGGGACAGAGGGAGGAGAAACAGTGGCAGTGAGATTATGGATATTATACAGAAATAATCTAGAGAGGCAGGAGGGAAGGAAGGAATACTGCAACAGTGAACAGTAGGACATCTACTGCTATGGTAAATTCTTACACAACTGTACTATGTTCTGACTGAAATCACTGTTGGACTATTCATAAAGAAATGGGTGATTCTCAGAGCTGAAGGGGATTTAAGGGTGGCTGGTTAATGAGCTGCAGAACTGTCCATGAGGACCAAAAGGACTGATGTAGTGAAGGCAACCCTAGACCTTGAGAATACATCAATCCTGTAGTGTTTAGTGAAGGTGTGTACAGATGAGCAGTTCACAGCTTCTAGTATGGTCCTGTAGAAGGCCCCAGATGATGTCACTGCCCTGGCAGAGTCAGTTCAAGGGCATGAGGGCAAGGACTTACCATGTACAGAACATCTCGAGGAAATGGCCTTAGACATCCAGCTTGCAACAGTCTCTATAGACTTTAGTTGGCCCAATTTTAAGTGCATAAAGGAGACAAACAGTTGATCAGATTTTTCTAATGGATTTGTTTTTGTCCAGATAGAATCTTAACTGTCTGTGAACGTCTAGCGAGTGTAGCAATCTTTCCCCGGTTCTGCAGGTTGGAAAGAAAGTAGGGAGATTTATAGCCAGCTTAACTGACAGTTCATTCACTCCTTATAGACATGAAAAGGTTAATTCTCAAGGTCACCCTGTCCTTGTGAAAAATAAGAAAAGGTAGGATTGTCCATGAGAGCCTGAAGCACTAAGACTATCCTAGCTGAAGAATTATTAGGCAAAGTTAAGTTTTTCTAGCACAAAGCTGAAATCCCAGGAAGGGATTATGTGCTTCCTCAGTAGTCTAAGATGCAACACCCCTTTAAGGAATAACGACCTTGTGTCTGGACATAAGAGGAGGATTGAGAGGTTGATGTGCAGATGGCAGACATGTGATCTTTGATGGAAGAGAAGGTTAGGCACACGGATGACAGGCTGGAGTGTAGTAGTGACTTTTTCTCACATGTGATGACATCCGCCTGTAGTGGCAGTTTGTGGTAGCTGCCCCTAGAGAGGTGAAAAAGAAGAGGAAGCCAATGTTGTCTTGGCTAGAAGGGGGGATCACTAGCAAGAGTTCTGACTTTTTGAGCCTTTAGAAAAACACTTGGGATGAAAGGTAAAGGAGGAAGGGCGTAGAGGAATCTTCTGTCAACTGAAAGCATATGTCCTTCAGGCTGAGGGGCAAGGGCCCCTGATAGAAAAGAGGAGGAGCAGCTTATTAATCTATGAATCAAATAGGTCTAGCTGAGGTGTTCCCCAATGGTGGAGAATGTACAAGAAGAAATGTCTGTTGGTCCATTTGTGAGGGTCCTACCAAGGTCCTGCTTGGTGCATCTGCTAACATTGTCCTGTGATGGAAAATATATGGCTACTAAAGACATGTTTTTCTGGTTGGCAATCTTCCAAGCGGTTTGTGCTGATCTGTACAGTTGGTAAGATCTGGTTCCTTCTGGTCTGTGTGCCACATAGCTTTGCTGTTGGAATTGAACACCCGTAGGAGACCTGGCCACCAGACATGAGAAAATACTTTAAGAGCGTTGATGAGGGTCTTCATCTCCTTCATGCCGATGTGCACCTTTAGTAGTTTGGCTGCCATTTGCCTAAACCCAGTGTTGTGTCCCTATCCAGGCCCCCATGCCTCATCCAAGGCATCTGCATGCATTTAGTGAAGGGGTGGAATGAAGAAAAGCCTGGGGTTGAACATCACCTGGTCCCACCACCCTCAGAACTCTCTCCTGAGACAAGGTATTAGCGAGATTACTGTCTAGGGAGTGAGTGCTGGGACAAAACTGTTTTCAAGTACCTTTGGAATTTACTCATATGCAGTCTGGCTACAGGTAACTCTGGAATAGTTGGTGCCATAAATCCTAAGTCTCTTAGTATCTCTATAGTAAAGCATTTGGCTAAGGAAGGTCATGTTGTGAAAGTAATCTGCAAAGCTTTGCACTTTTTCCTGAGATAGGTAGACCTGCATCTTTATGGTGTCCAGTCTACAGCCCAGGAAAACTACATTCTGAGCTGACTGCAGGAAGGACTTGTAGTTGACAGTGAACCCCAACTGTGAGAGAAACTAGGGGGTTAGTTGGAATTGTTGCAGAGTATCTGAGGAGAGGATGCTTGGATTAACAAGTTGCCTTAGTAGGGAAAATATGGATTCCTTGTGTTCAACAATAGCAAATACTGGTGCCAAATACTCTGGAAAACGCTTGGGACTCTGGAAAGCCCAAAAGGCAAAACAATAAACAAAATGAGATGTCGCATCATAAAGCCTGAGGAATCTCCTGCAAGGGAGGCAAATTGGAATACACAGGTTAGCAACTTTTAGATCTAGACATATTAAAAAAGCCTGAGGCAGAATGAATGGAAGTAAAGTCTGCAAGAAAAGCATTTTAAAAGCTGAGACTATTAGAAAGGTATTTAGCAGACATGGGCCTAGTATGGGTCTCCATTGATCTTCTTTCATTGGAATTAAGAAACATCTGGAGTAAAAGCAATTTCCCACAAATCTCCAAGGTACTGGTTCTATTGTGCCTTGTACCTGACATTTACACAGGATGGGTGAATGCAAGTGCATGTGGTTGTGGGGAGGGGGTAGCATACCATTTAGAGGACTGATTTCTATCCAGGACATGGTGTATCCCTTTTTATAACCAATAGCCCTCATTGGTCTGTGGCAATCTTTTCTCAGGTGCATATTGACTGGGTAAGCTATTTTGAGAGTGGAAGGGGCTGGGTGGGGGACAGGTAGGGCATGAGACTTTGTAGATAGTCACAGAGATTCGTCTGCAAGGGGAGGCTTCCCAGAAGAGGAAGCTCTTTGTGATTTCTCTGGGAATCTCTTTCTGTGGGACCTCCTGCATTTTTGGCTGTGCCTAGGATATCCTCTAACAAAAGACGCTGGTTTTGTTGGGTAATTTCTCTGGTACCCTAGGTGTGGAGGTTAGTAGAAGCAGTCTGCAGTCTTTCATGGTTTTACCCTGTTCTTAGAGGGTTTGGAAAAGACGGGATGCCTGATATACAAACAGAAGTTTTTTGTCTAAAGGAGAACCTATAATTTTATCTTTCTCGATTGGTTGATTGCAGATCCAGGCATACCTACAGAGGACAGAACCAGTGGCAGCCGCTCTTTATGAGGCCTCTAAAGCATCACAGCTACATTGAATGCTGTGCCTGGCTTCTTGTATAACCTGATTAAGTAAAGACAACATTTGCTGTTTAGAATCTGTCCAATGTGCATCCACCACTACCTTGTATATGGAACTGAGGGGGGGGGGGGTATCAAATACTTGTTCATTTGGGTTTGGTAATTTATATCCCTGAATGCCACAGTACAGGAGGTATAAACATTTTAATCCACCTATCCACAGCTCTACTAACCTTATCTGAAAGGAGTGCACTGGCATTAGGTAGTAGCTTAGAAGGTTTATCAGAAGAGAGAAAGATACTGCAGAGGGGTCTGGCACAAAACTTTTACACAAGAATTTAAGATCTTCAGGGACTTTATAAAATCTGTCTGACCTTTTGGGGACAGGAGACTGAGTCAGGGGCAACAGAGGCGGTTTTAAAGGCATCCTAGAAGGCCTTAAGAACAGGGGGACTGGGAAGGGTAGGAATGCCCATTTCAAAGAGGATGTAGTATCTTTTCTGAACCTCTAATCTGCCTAAACTCCCAATCAAAATATTTCATCATGTTTAATATTTTCGCTCCAAAAGAAGCTTCTTCCACGAGAAACTCAGAAGAAAGTGCATCTTCATCTGTTGAATGGACATGTTCAGGGGACAGGATATGAGTATGAATACACCAGGGAATGGAACGATCTGAATCAGTAGCTTCCTCATCTTCAGAAATAGATGAATCAACAGCAACCTTTGGGGAGGGGGGGGTGTAAGAAAAGGATGGTATCTTCAGGGCCATAATGGCCTTGTAATAGGTCTTGAGAAAAGTCTATCCTCACTCCTTCTCCCTAGGAGGACAAGGGGGAGAAGTTACAGGTTTAGTTTTTTGGTGTTTATTCTTTGGCATGACATCCACCTGAACCAAATGTGGTGGTTCAGATCCCTGATATAACTCAATAACTTTACTTGGGATCTTCTCCCTAACTAGTATCTGGGGGATGTCCTCTGGACCCTATGAGATAATGATATATGCTTCAGTTTTATCCACAGGTTCTGCAGTAATAACCTCCATCAATGCCATATCAGACACCAACTGGGTCTGAGAAGGAACAGGATGTACCATGAGTTCTGAAATCTCAGTGGGTACATCGGAGTCAAGAGTTAACAGGGTTTCTGGCCTAGGTCTTTTACGCTACTTCTTAAGAGGTAATGGTATATCCGGGTAAGTGGAATCAAACATCTTTTTAGTGGGCCAAGTGTTTAAGAAGTTGGGTCTCCTGAAAAGTATTAAGCAAGAACAAACTGTATCACAATGTCTTAGATACAAACAACTGGCAAATGGAACAGGTCTTGCTGCTGTGTTTCGCTCCTAAGCGGAAAAGACACCAGGCATGAAAGTCTTTGTGCAGAATTTGCCTATTATACAAAGATACTGCGTATGTAAGTCTTTGTATGGAATTTGCCTCCCACAATCACATTTACCCCTCCTAGCTAACATCTAATACTGGTAAGCAAAAACACTTTAGAAGAGCAAAGGAAGGCTCCCCAATGGGACACTTATCTGTTTACTCAAAGCAATAGTACCAACGACCAAACTACAATCAGTCTGAAGGATACACCACCTGCGTTTGGGCTGGCAGTGAGATATTCTGGGGAATTATACTTGTACATCTGCCTATATACCCCTACATTTATGAGCTGACGTCACACAGCTGTAAGATACTGGGAAGGTAAAGCTCCGTTATCCTGGCTTTTCATCAATGGTGCTAACCCATTCATTATGAAAACTGCATCAGACTTCTGCACTTTAAAAAAAAAAAAAAAAAAAAAAAAAAAAGGTTTCTTCTTGTCAGGTTGTCATACAGTTGTCCACAAAAGGAAAAACCCTGACCCTTTCTTGATTCTGCTTTGTTGCAACAGACACACACACAATGTCTAGGAGATGGAGGTGATACCAAAGGAAAGCATCCTGAACTGAGAAGGACCATCACCTACTCGAAAGTAAAAAAACCTACTGTATCCCTTCCTAGTTTTTTTATACGTATGCAAGTGTCCTGGAGGTCGAAAGAGAAAGAGTAGTTGTGTAAAATCTTGCCATAGCCATAGATGTCCTTCCCATCCATGTTGCAGTATTCATAACCTTTGGGTTAGCCTTCACCTAGTGACCCAAACTTCTGGCCAGTATATAAAAGCTTTAGTCACTGCAAGGTACATGGGACATCTGACGTTGGCCACAGCGTGTGTGGGCCATAAAATTGACGTCTGAATGTACCTTCCTCAGAACTGAATGCCCCAGTTGGACCCTAGTCCCAGGATAGCTGCACAAGTCCTGAATCATCCAGCAAAGCTTTTTCTTTTTCAAGGGGGTAGGAGGGTGGGATAGAATACTGCAACATGGAAGAGAAGGACATCTATGGTTATGGTAAGATCTGACACAACTATTCTATGTCCTTCTATTTTCATGTTGCAATATTCATAACCTCTGGTTAAATGCCCATAGCTCAAAGGGAAGAAGAATAGGGTGGTTTGGAACTATTTTCTAAAAATCCATGCAGGATTGCCCTAGCAAAGTCTGCTCTAGATCGGGAGATGTGGTACAGTCTGTAGTGTTTGGTGAAGGTATGGTCAGATGGCCAGGTAGCTGCTTCTAGAATAGAAGCAGTGTCCAGCCCTTTGAAAAATGCTCCACAGGAGGCCATGGCCCTACTGGAATGGGCTTTTAAGTTGGCGTTTGACATGATAGGTATAACAAAAGGAGATGGCTTTAGAAATCCAGGTAGAGACAGTCTGCTTTGTCACAGCTTTTCCCACAGCCCTGGGGTGAAAGGAGGCAAACAGTTGCTCTGATCTCCTAAGGGATTTGGTCTTGTCAAGGTAGAATCTTAGTTTGTGAACATCATGGGAATGCCAGACTATCTTGCTGTCATTCTGGAGTTGTGGGAAAAAGGTGGGGAGATGGATACACTGGTTCAGGGACAACTCATTGACCACTTAGGCATAAAGGATGGGTTAGTCTGTAGGGTTACCCTATCCTTGTGGAAGATTAAAAAATGGTGGGATGACCATGAGGACCTGGAGCTCTGATATTCTCCTAGCTGATGTCAGGGCCACCAAAAACAATTTTCCAAGATCAGTACTTTAGAGAGGCTTGTAGCTGCTGGCTCAAATGGGGCAACGGTGAACTTCTCTAACATACAGTTCAGGTCCCAGGGCAGTGGAACTGGCCTCCTGGCGGGCCTGAGATGTAGAACTCCTTTCATGAATAATTTCAGTTGAAGTCTAGAAGCAAGTGGAGGGTCAAGAGGCAGACAAGTAGAAATAGCAGCAAGGTGGGCTTTAACAGAGGAATATGCCAACCCTACCTGCAACAATTCACACAGATAAGACAGCACAAAGGGGGCCTCTCCTTGAAATGGATCTAGCTGTCTTTTTAGACATCAAACGGAGAGCATTTGCCATTTGAACAAATAGGATCTCCTACCATTAGGTTTCCTGGCCTCCTGCAGGACATTTAGCATGTCCTCAGAGTAAAGGTGTTTGAAAGGGATCAAAACTTATCACCCACAGGGTTAGGCTCAGAGATTCCAAGCAGTGATGGATTAGGGATCCCTTGTCCCATGTGAGTAGGTTGACTCTTGTGATGATTGCCTCTGGCTAAATGCAGAAGGAGGGGACATCAGTGCTGTCTTGGTCAAAAGGGAGTCACCAACAAGATTTTTGGTTTGTCCTGTTGAATTTTTGTTAGGACTTTTTGTAAGAGGTGGAAGGGGGGAATGAGTACAGAAACATCCCCTTCCATGAGATACAGAATGCGTCCATCATCCTAGCTAAGGGGGAGGGTGTCCTGGTACAAAAATGTAGAAGTCGTCTGTTCAGAGGGGTGGCAAACATATCTATTTGTGGCATACTCCACCTGTGGACTACGTCCAGAAACACAACCCTATGTACCACCCACGCATGGGATTGTGACATGGACCTGCTGAAGATGTCTGCCTGAGTGTTCTGAGCTGAGGGGATATAGACCGCCTGCAGAACGACGCCATGCTGGGCCTGGAGGTCAACTCTGCATAGCAAGTATGATCTTGTTCCCCCCTGCTTGTTCCCATACCAAAGAACAGTGGTGTTGTCCATGAACAACCTCAGGGGTCCTTGCTTCAGAATAACTTGGAAGGCCTTCAATGCATTGATGACAGCCCTCATCTCTTTCATGTTGATGTACTCCTCCTTGAAGGGGCCTGTCAACATGCCTTGCACCTTTAAGCTGCCCACAGCAGCTCCCCAATCTAGTTGTGAAGCATCTGTGTCCATTTCCTGGAATGGAGTTAGGGGTTGCAAGGTAAGAGACTTGATCCACCCACCAAAAGATCTCCTTCCTTAGGCATGGTAGGAAGGGAATGGTATGGTCCAAGGGGTGGGAGTGTTGGTTCCATGTGTGCCTCAGGTACCACTGAAGATGCCACTGGCAAGACTCCACATGAGAAAACATGGGGATTGTAGAAGCCATGTACCCTAAGAGTCTGAGGTATTCTCTTGCTGTCATTGCAGGGGTGTGGATGACAGACAACAGGTATTCATTCAGGCTTTCCACCTGTTGTGGTGAGAGGAATGCCATCATAATGTCTGTCCTGATCCTGCACCCCAGGAAGACTTGGTCCAGGGAGGGGTTTAGGCTGGATTTGGGGAAGTTGATAGTGAAACCCAGAGACTGCAGAACAGAAAGGACTGTCTGGAGATGTTTCTGGACGGTACTGTAACAATCTGTAGAATTTAGGGATAAGGGACACAAACAAATGTTTCAAGTCCTGTAGCTCTTTCTCCTTCTGTTGAAGGGTTTTGAAAAGTTAGCCACTTGGGCCCCAAACAAGACAGTATTGTCCAGGGAAGCATCTTGAAGTTTAGTTCTGATATAGTCACGTAGGGGTTGAAGCCTCACCCAAGATTACCTTCTGAGCACTGAGGCAGAAGCTGCAGATTTGGCCAAGGCCTCTGCAGCATCATAACTGCATTTGATTGAGTGTCTTATCACTTGTGAGGACAAGGAGATCAGGTTAGAGATTTGTGACTTTGTGGCCAAATCAGGGAGATCAGCCAAGAGCTTTGAAGCCAGACTCAAAATGGCCAGACTGTACTTAGACATGCATGTCTGGCAGTTGATGGCCCTAATGCTAAAGTGGCAGAGGTGTACACCTTCTTGCCAAGTGTCTCCATAGTTTTTCCGTCCTTATCAGTAGGAAGGACAGAGGTAGAGGGTAGCAGTCTGGAGGATTTGTCTGCAGAGACAGAAATGGTACCAGGACCTGCAAAAGGACATTTTGTTTGAAATTTATCCCCTTCTAGGACCTTATAAAATTTGTCAGGCCTTCTAAGGGCAAGGGGTTGGGATTCATGATTTTTAGAAGCTGCAGAAAAGGCATCTAAGAAGGCTGGCAGGACTGGTGGAATGGCAGAAGGAGAAGGGGGTATCCATTTGTAGGAGTTCATAATGCCTGTTATGGACTTAAGACATTTCTTTGGAGTCTAATTTGAAAAACTCTCTCATCCAAGAGATGAGTTCTCCAAAGGTAAGATCATCCCTAGGGGAATCCACCTCAGCAGAGTCCTCTTTTGGGGAGGCATACCCTAGAGTGGAAGGCATCTGGGAAAGCATAAGACAGAGAATCCTCTGAAGAGGAATCTGAAGAGTCTTCAGCCTCTGTTGAAAGAGATTCTGCAGTCTGAGTCCTAGGGCTGATAACAGGAGGGCCAGTCAGAGGAGAAGCAGCCATGGAAGCCCTAAGGGCCATAAAGGCATTGAATAAGGACTGAGAGAAAGCTTGCCAATCAGGCAAGCTCTCAAGAGATGAAGTCACATGTTTGGTTTTCTGTTTCCTTTTTAAAGAAGAAACAGGCCTGGAGTGCATAGGTGCTAAGGAGGGCCTAGGTTCAGAAGCCTCACTAATGGTGGAAGGACCGGTCTGGACGTCCACAACAAGCCGAGGTTCCTCCTCATTGTCAGCACCCGACATCTGCATTACCTCAACAGACACGCTTTCAGACCTTGGTTTTTTTGGCCTCTGGAAAGGTACCCGCTATACCACAGTCGCCTGGTTCTGTACATTCCTCCAGGCATATCTCAGCCACAGGAGGAATGTCAGGTGGAAGAGGTGCAGCAATAGGTTCAGGCCTGGTAACATTGGCCTTCTTTTTTGGTGGCTCGGCGGTACGACCGGACGGCCCTTCCATCACAAGAGCAAGATGCTTTGGTTCTCTAGATAGATATTAAGGGTGTGCAGACAGCTGTGAAGAGTCATTGGGACAAAGGTCTGACAAATCTTACAGGCCTTATGTTTGTGCGTAGTTGGGCCGTAGGCAGAAGAGACACAGTTCATGGGCATCCTTATATGGGATCTGATGTCCATACTTACACTTTGTTTCTGGATGACATGAACCTGGGCAGGCATCCAGTGACCAAAAAGAAAGAACAAGAAAAAAAGGCCCCAATGGTGTACTTATCTTTAAATCACAGGATCTGATGGCACAGATGGTAAGATGAGCTGACGTTTGACTGGCAGCAGAGAAGCTCTAAGGAAGGTACATGCAGACATCATTTTTATGGCCCATGCACCTTACGGCCAATGTCCAACTTCCCGCATAACTTGCAGTGACTAAAGCTTTTGCATACTGACCAGACATTCAGGTCAATAGGTGGAGGCTAACCCAAAGGTTATGAATACTGTAACATGAGAATAGAAGGACATCATCCAGTGTCTCCATAAAGACAAAGAAGGAGTTACTGCACAGATAATGTGCAAAAAGATTACTTTAATGAACTGGTTTAGGCTGCTGAGAGCTAGAATGGGCCTTACTTGGTTTTCTTTGAAATTAAAAAGAACCTGAAGTAAAAGTTGCATCCTCTCTGATCTAGTGGAACCTCTTGAATGTCTCATGTTTGTGAGAAACACCTCTTTCTTTGCCACACTCTTCATGGGGTGGGATTTCCAGTAATGGTAGGTGGTCCTGATATGGGGGTTAAGATGGGTACTGCATAACGTCTGGATATTGTCTTTACCCATCTATCCTGCATGACGGCCATTAATGCAAGCAAGTGGAGGGAAGAAATGACTACCAACTGCCTCCAGAGTGGGACTATCAGGCAAGATCTCAGGGATTAGGCTGCTGCCCACATGAAGGTGCACTGTAATATCCCTGCTGATGATGATTATTGTCTCCTCTGCAGTGGGGGATACTCAGGAAATTGCCACAGCCCCACTGGTTCTGTCCGAACACTCTTAATCAATTACTCTACTGTGGCTGCTGGCCATGTATATACTACAGCAGACGTGCACTCCACAACATTCTACAGAATTGTCTCCAAAGTGCGAAACTTCACAACTGCAATAGGCAATTTTGTGCTGTTTCTTGGGGTTCTCGAAGTGAGACTTGACATACTTGATCAAACTATACTGTTGGGATAAAAGAAAAAAGCATCCACTGCAAAATCATGAGGATGCAACCTGCCATGCTAGTGCATCTTTTATGGTGTTACTGCTGGACAATGCAGAGAATTATTGGCAAAGTACAGGGTGAGGTTTACTAAGGATGAAACTGTTGCCAAATGAAATTGAATATTGAACTTCAGTACTTTATCAAGCCAGCGATTGTACCATTTCATAAGATAACTATTGTTAGAATCAGAGCATGTGTGACAGACAGTTTACTGCCCTTAAATTGAAAGAGGAGTATGTACACTTCCTGAAACTGTCCACTGCTAGGGAAACTTTGTCATGAAGATGGCCATCAAGGGCGTTCTGCATAGTTGGGAGCCTTTTTAAGGGACAAGGCGGCATCAATTGGGTCAGTCTTGGGTACTGCATCCAACAAGTCCAATATTTGAGAGGGCAGGGAGATTTTGTATGAATTTCTTAGGCTAGCACCCACAATACTGAGATCTTTCATGTTGTCTGCATCACCTGCCACACCATCATACTGGCTGGAGAACCACCAAGGAGGACTACTGCTGGAGGTTAGAGGAGCTCTTGCAGGATGTACTGAGGATAGGATGGAAGGTCAGGAGACATTCTTGTCTTTTGCTTCATCACCTCCGGTATCTCCTTGAACTTGGGGTCGTTGGGGTGGGGAAGCTGAGCATTAATTATCCTAAAGGTCGGGCAAAGAATGAGCCCAGGGCTTCCTCTTTTGCTGATGTTTCCTTCCAAGTCTCACAGGTGAGTAATAAATGGATGAAGGGAGTCCAGACAAACTTAAGGCATCCTACACAGAACCCAACATTCTCACTCTTGTAGAGGAAACAGGGGAATGGGCAAAGACCTCAGCAAAAATTTTGTCAGAGAGGCAGTGGTCACTGTACGCACACAGGGATGCATATGTGCTGACATAAGGATTGTTGGTAGAATTCCCATAGCAGACACCTGTTCAGAGGTCAAAGGCCTGAACCTCAAACTTCCAAGATGGCTGCACATTGAGGAGCAGGTTGACTAAAAGTGATAAAGCTGAGAAATTGTTAACCTGGGTAAAATTAAATTACTCACTAGTAACTGTGCTGTCTGGATGCCAGCAAAGAAGACATTTGATAAAGCAAGAGGAAAATCAACGAGAAATGGAGAAGAAAGTTCTGACTGGGAAAAAAACTTACAGTTGTTCAGCAAAAAACAGTTCAGCTTTCAGACTTAGTACAGGAAATGGCTTTCACTAACTTACAGGAAAAAATAACAGAAGTGTTTAAACTAAGTGACACAGGAGGAATATAGTAAGTCAAAAGATAAAAGAATGGGGAAAACAGAACAATAAGTAGCTAATCAGTCTGAAAGGCAAAAAGACTGGTTGAACATTTTCAAAAGCAACCATTTCAAAACAAAAAATAGAGTTAGAAGACGCAGTACACAGAGAAAACCTGAATGTTCTGTTATACCAGATAAACTAGAAGAAACAGACTGCATTAATTTTATGAAAGTACAAACAAGCAACTGGACTGGTGTTCCACAGCACACTGGGTGTATTCTCCATACCTGGCCATGAGAAAGCAGCCAAGACCTATAATAACAAAGATGGAATCAAACCAGCAAACTAGAGCTGGCCCTGACAAAACTATGGCAGAAGGGAATGGTATCGAAACTGGGGACACCAGATTGTTTGGTGAAAATGACTGTTCACTGTACACCAAGCAGAAAAGAAACAAGATTATTTTGGCAATCAGGGGATGTCATGAGGAAAGTGGGAGATTCAAGTTGCTAGGTCCAGTTATCTTCAGAATACTTCTTCCTGGAGGATCAAAGACATTATTGGATGTAGAACACAGTAAGGAGAACTGAAGTAATGTAGGTACTGAGTTTAGCCAACATAAGGCTTGTCAGGAAGCTGAATCCTAATTCTCATTCATCTGACAATAGCCAGGCCAAAGAGAGACTTTGCCAGTGAAACCTTTTCCACTGCTTTACAGGAAAATTTAAGAGGAATAGAAAAAAACAACAGAAGCCAAACAGAATAAAGAATAACCTGGACTAAACCAGAGACCTGTGTTGGGAGGTCGACATGGTATGCAGAAAGACCAGCAATAATGTAAAACTGGCGAAATCACTCTCAAAATATATGTAGCTTAGGCAAATGGCTAAAACAAAATTGGAAGTTTGTTGATGGTGTTAAACTGATAGGAGGACTGTAAAGTATAAACTCTGTGTTATGTCATTAAGATTTAAGACACTGAACGGACTGAAGAAATAACAGTAAAAATAAAATAAAATCTTTATTAAATCACTATTTACATAATGACAGGTACACATACATTAATAAATATAAGATGCATACAAAACATACATACATTAACAGAAAATAAAACAAACCATAATGACATGTTCTATACTTTCATGCAGTCTACATATACGTTTTAAGGTACTGACAATGACGGTGTCAATGACTCAACAAGTAGAACACTCACCTGTGCTGCAGGAAGATCTGAAGGCTGAGGGTTCTATTCCCACAGCACATGAAAGGATTAGCTGGAAAACAGCTGACACTGCAGTGTATGCTGCAGTCCTGAGTTTGCCATCCTTCAGATGAGACAGTAAAACTAAGGTCCTTTCTGCTTGAGTTGGTGGTAGTTGAGATGGATGTAAAAGATCCCACAGCACTTATGAAAAAGAGTAGAAGTTTCCTAATGCCCCGGCCTAATTTCCTCTATAATATAAATATGACTTCAGATCCCCACTGAAGACAGGCCACTAGCCTAGTGGGACTAACCCAGTTAAAGGATAAATTAAATTAAATGTCTTCTTTTTAACTATCATTCACTCCAACAGTAGATAAGTTGATCAATTCCTGTCTTCCCTTAAACCTCACTTCTCGAGAATGTTATTCTATATGTAGTGTTCCTACAAATTCCAATTATTTTTCTGTGATTTGCACCTTCACTTTTCTAAAGGACCTGCCTTCAGTTCATTGATCTCCTTTACAACACTCAGTACTTCAAAGACAGATGGTTTAGGCTTTAAATTTCCATTGTCTAGTAAATGTTTTTTTAACAGCCAATAGCATTAAACTTAGTAAGGATATACTATGTCTGGATAATTCAGATCCTGTGTCCCAGCTCAAAAGAATCATTTCATTACTTAATTGATTTATTTCCCCACATTTCCAACACAGTACTCTGAAGGAAATTTTTAAAATCTTCCACCTTGCTACAGTCCTAAAATCATGTTCCCATTTACCTCTGTATTTCCCATTACACCTCTATCATTTGCTATATGCCTGAGGAAAAACTCTAAGTCATCTTCTTCAGGTATAAAACACCTATGCAAACATTACCAAGCAAAAATCCTAACCTTTCTGGATTTTGTAGCACACTTGAAGATGTACAGATGCCCTCCCATTATTCCTTTGTAAATTGCTTTTCCAGTCCCAATTCCCAATTTTTCTAGCCTCCTCTAATTGGTTCTTACAGCTATCATGTAATATTTTATAAGCCATGCTAATTATCTTTTTTGTAACAGCAGCTTCATTTCTAAACTCAACTAGAAACTGTATCAGAGCTCACCTTTCACTTGGCATTCCCCATCTCTTTCTCTTTGCCTACATTCTGCTAAATTCTTAATAGGGGTGGCAGCCACTAACCTGCACTCCAAACTTCTACTTGACTTCATCCCACTCTGTTACCTTTAACTCTGCAGTTATTTGTTCCCAACACCTTGGCTGCTTTACCAATTTTCTCCAGTCAATTCCAATCCTCTCTTGCTTTTTTTCTGTACCCCTACTTACAGGCATCCCTATTAGCAAAATCTCCTTTCACCATTCCCGTGCTGGCTTAGTTCTCAGAATAGTTCCTGCTACTTTAGGAATACTTTATGAATATTAACACTTTGTATAGTTGTTGCTCTCCTCAAGGACCTACATTGACAATCCTAATCCCTCCTTATTTCACGGATCTTCCCCCTCTTCATCCTCATCCCTTTCCAGTTTGATTTATAAACTGCTGCTTGTGTTATGTATATGAACCATACATATGTAGTTCTAACATATCTCTTAAAATATGTAATCCTATTCCACCTTGCTCTAAGGTGAGGATCAACTTATTCACTCCCTTAATTCTTGCCCTCATACCTTAGACAATAAATTCCTTCAACTGCATTTATTATCCACAACTTCTCTGCTGGTTGATAAAAATATGCCTTAGCTGACTTCCAAGATGGCTGCACACTGATCAATAGTTTAACTTCAGCTTTCCCAGTGCTAAAACAGAAAGAAAAGGGAGTGCCACTGAAACTGTATGAGTTAATTTCAGTTAATGGCTAGTAAGTACACTGCCTGGATGCAAGCAAATAAGAAATCTATAAAACCTAAAGGAAAATCAACCAGAAAAGGTGAAGAGAAACACAGTCTGGGAAGGATTCTGCAGGTGTTCAGCAAAAAGCAGTTCAAGCTTCAACTTTCATTCAAGACAAGGCTTCCAGTAATGTATTCTAAAAAAAATAAATGAAATGTACTCTGACGTGATTAGAAATATGAAACACTGGAGGAATATATCAACTCCAATAACAAAAGGCTGGAAAAACAGAATAAGCTTTAACTAGCTGTTCAGATGAACTGATAAAACTGCAACAGGCTGAGATGAAGAAAAAGCTGAGTATGAGGATTCTTAAGAACAGTTTCTAAAACAACAAAACAACAGAATTAGAAGACAAAGTGTGCAAAGAAAACCTGAGATTTTCTACTATGTCACAGCACTGGAAGAACAGACTATTAATGTTATGAAACCACAAATAAGCAACTGGACTGGTACTCCACAGCAGAATTTGTTAATTGAAAGAGCATACAGAGTACATGCTCCAAACCTGGTCATGAGAAGGCAGCCAAGACCTATTAGTAAAGATGTAATCATATAAGCAAAAAAAAAAAAAAAAGATACTGACAAAACTGTGGCAGAATGGCAACGAGTGTTTGCAGAAGATGATTATTCACTGTACACCAGATAGAACAGAGGCAGGTGTGAGATTCAAGCTGCTTTATCTAGTGTCTTCAGAGCATTTTTTTTCCTGGGGGATCAAAGACATTTTTTGATGCAAGACAGGGTAAGGAGGAAATAAAATTTAAGCAACAAAAAGTGAGCAAGTGAGCAGAAGGAAACTCTGTTTCTCTTTCTTCTGACACTAAAGTTCGATGAGAGACTTTGCCAGTGAAATATTTTCCAAAGTTCCAAAGGAAAATGCTTGAGAGTGAGAAAAAAGCACAGGATTTGACTAGAAGAATCTTAAGTACTTTGGACCTAAGCAAGAGTCTGGTGTTAGGAGATGGAAATGAAAAGGAATATGACCAGCCGCACTGAAATTAGTGAATAAATTGGAGATTACAAAACATCGATCATATTTGTGAAACATGACTTTGCAAGAAAATATGGCTGACAAAGACTGGACTTTTGTTGATTGTCAAACCTGTGGGTGGATTGTAAAGCATATACGCCACTTTATGTCTTTAACGTTTAGAAGGACACTAAAAGGGGAGAAAAGAAACTAAGGAAAACATTTTCTGTTCTTATTAGTATTTGTATTAAACACTGCATGTTATATACAGTAAAATATTTGTGTGTAGTGAGGGGTATGTTTTATGGGGGGGGGTTTCAGTGACTTTTGTATGTGTTAAAGATATTAAACACATACTTTTTTGTTATAAGAAATTTAGCCATTGCAGTATAACATGAGAAGAAAGGCTGAAGAAAAGCAAGTTTAATGTTAATTTGCTGTGATCATGAGCTTCTGGGTGAGGGTGGGGTGCAAAAGTGCACTTATATGTAGAATTGATTTTTTTTTTTTTTTTACAGGGTGAATGTCTAGATTAATGCCCTAGGTTTAAGCTATAAACAGGTATTTTTGTAAGCAAGTCAGCTTTAAAAATAAGACAATGATGAAACCCATGAAAAATGCTACGTTTCTTACATATGCAAAAATATTACCTTTTTTCCCCTATTGGTGAATGCTCAGTAGGTGTCAAGAAGCCTACAGTGGAAGGCAGCTATACATTATGTTCAGAGTAAAATTTAAAAAGATCATTTGAGAGTACCTTCTTCTGGAGATGAGAGGTCTGCATGCACAAGCGATTAATCTTGAGAGTTCTGAGCATTCTTTGCTCAGAGACATGGAAAACTTAAATGTACAATGACAAGCAGTTCTGTGAAAAATAAAGTTTGAAACTGTGGGAACTGAATAAGAGATAGTCTCCCTGGCAGCCTTAATATTTTAATGCATTTAATTAATAACAGTATGCAATTTCGTTCTATTTAAAGACACCCAGTGCACTTTTTTAGGGCTAAAAGTTAATGTTTTCTGAAAGCATACAAGCTGTTTTTCACATCTGGGAGGAGAACAGAGAGAAGAAAAAAACACTGCAATCAGTGATAGTGGGAACACAGGCTGTAGCACATCACATCCAAAGCCCTTTTCAGCGGTCCCTTCAAAAACACAAACTCCTTACTCACTCGATCAGTTAAGCATGCATAACCACAACTGGCAGGTTCTGTGACTGTACATGTTTGACTGCATGTCAAAAAAGATATACCACACTTTCTTTTTTCTTAAAACAGAAAGTACCCTTTCAATAACTTATTTAGATGATCACCAGCGACCAAACAGATGTGTGCAGCACTTTCCATATACACCTCCTGCATACTTACAGATGTCTGAGGATGAAAAGGCAATACTAAAATAAAGCATTTTTTTTCCTTTAACAAAAACATGAAGACAACTCCATTCTCCTGTCTGGAGCTGCATAGACATCTCACCATCAGACTGGAATGTCTTTCTGAAGTCAGGACTTCTGTGCAATGGTGGATGGAACTAGTTTGAAATGCTTCCCAAGATTAGATGTAGGTTATTCATCAGCTGTTTACTGTTACTTTTTTTTTTAAACATTAGAATTTTGTGCTTATTTTTCAAAAAACGCATTTCAACGCAAAATATGTTCTACTAACTTTTTAATAAATTTGAACAATACTGTCCCTGGTTTTGAGCCCCACCCCCTTTATTTTTGGCGACAGAGCAAAGTAGGTGACTGGTACAACAATACTCCAGATCATAAAAGATTATAGGCCTTTTCCTTTGTGCTAAGCTAAATTATTAGATGTGTTTGCTGTTGGACTTTTGCCCTTTGGTACACTGTACATTTAGGATTAAGCCACCCACAAAGTGAACTCAAATGCATGCTCATTAAGTACCAGGAGGGAGGAGGAGTAAATGTAGCCACAGTACAATTGTACTGCTAATGGGCTTGTGGGATGCAGATGTGTCTGATTTTATTTTTTATTTTATAACTTCTATTCTTTATTTTTGAGTAGTACCAAAGGAAGCCACCTGATGCCATTTACTCAGGTGTTATTACTTGGTTGCATAATAAGATATCACTTGAAGCTGCATATGGACGTGTTTTCTGTGTTTTGATAACAGAAATTCTAGACAGTGCTACTACAGGGCAGTGCAGAAAATGAAAACGTTCCATGGAAAGTTAGTATACAGACAGAGGTTTTTGTATGGTCCAGTCTGTTGGTTAATGTAGTTAAGGATGTAAATGCATTTGTGGATTGGGGGTTGCGCTCATTACATGGAGTGCATGGTTCTGTTTTGATAAAGAACACAAGCACAGTTGCTGTTTTATGTATACTTTTGTTAGACAGGTGGGCTACTACAATGGGCTCTGCAGCTACTAGCTGTGCTAAAGGCAATACAGACTTTTATGTACATTGACAATTAATATGATGTATGGTTACAATTTACAGATCGGCATTTGAGTGTTTGAATTTGACAGTTTTGGGTATGATGTTCTATTGGTAAAAACACAAAGGAAGCTATACTTCAAGAATAGCCCTATACAAGAGTAATACTGTGACTCCCACCTTGGTAGGTAAAGAATGATTTACAAGTAGTTGGCCCCAGATTCATATCATGTGTACATTCTAGTTAAACAGTATGCTTGGGTAGATTTGGTAATACAGTTAGAGTTTCATACTGTATGTAACTTTTATACCCCCCACATACTTTTGCTTAGTACTTAAGACTGAAGCAATACAGTTTTCAACTCAAGTCTGTCCCTTTCACTGCATGTATATATCTTACACCAGACCTGACCTACCGCATGTACAGATTTTACACTATACCAGACCTGACCTACTACATGTATAGGTTATACACTAGACCTAACAGAAGTAAATAGTTTCCTTTCTGGGAGCAATATTTTCCTGTTAATGCTTGCTCTGGGGACTAGCACAGTCATTACCCCCACTTTAGACACAAAAGAACCCGTCCACTTTACTATATTTAATGAAAATTTAAAACAGCTTTGGGGAGACAGCCAAAAGTTGTAATGCCACATTTATGCAAACGTTTGTTATTCTGTTATATAGAACTCAGAATGACTATATGTGATATTTGTGGTTGTGGTGTTTTAGATACAGGGTAGTTCAAGTCTTGGGTGTGTTTTTCAGGACATATTGTTTGAGTGTCACTTGAGCATAAAGGTAGTCTTACTTGGATCCTGAGTCTTTTTAACCACTTCATCCCAAACCACCAAAAGATTACCTCTGATTTCCCCATTCTACTGGTTTGACAGCCTTAGAAGGTGTGTGTCCCCCACTCATGTGGATAGGGTGTACATAATGCTGGAAAACCCTGCACCTGTAGTGGGCATATAACTACTACCACTTTGTAAAGTTTTTTGTTTGCCAACAAAAGTTTGCATAAATATGTATACATGTTAAAATATGTTAATGTCCACATGGAAGCAACATGGAACAGCATATCATATTCCCATTCTGGAACAAAAGATTAAAAAGATTAGGAGAGTTTCAAGACAAAAACTAGATGGTCAGCAAGTGAGATACTGGGATTTGACCATTTCTATGGAATCATCATCCACTCTACATAAAGCAAAGTACTTCTCTTGTGCTATTCAAATGCAATTGGATGAATGAATGGATAACTGCAAAATTATCCCTTGTTTAACACCCCTACAGCACTTATGGATAGGGAAAACATGTAAATGTGCCAACATATCCTTGTTTGGCCTGCCTTTGGGTTATTCCTATTCAAAATATAAGGGCTGAAAGTTACCTTGGTAATGTAAGGCTAGGGTTCTTAAGATCCTCACAGATCAACAGCCTAGTAAGTACCTATGAATCTGTTTGTTTTCATTAAAACTTATAAATATGTGTAATAATAGAAATTATACTTGTATAACTTCATGGTATACTTCTCACTGCTACTAAGTGTCTAACTACTATTGCTTTGCAGATATTTATACTTGTTTAGCAATAAATCTATTTATGCATACGTCTATAATTTATGTAAATATCTTAGCCATTTTCCACATGGTAGCATGGTGGAACAGTATTTCACATGACACCTCAAAACACAGGTCAGTTATGTCTGCTGACCCCAAATACAGAGATCGGTAAGCAAGAAAGTGTGATTTCTTTTTATGCTAAATTATGAACATGTGCCATATGAATGCATTTGTAAATAACTTCACTCAGAGTATATATGGTACTTCATGGTCTCAAATAAAGGTGTACATAACGCTACAAAATTTGTCACCAATACCTGCTGTGTGTACAACCAATTTGCAGCTATTCATATTTGTTTAGTAATAAATATGCATAAGTATTTTCTATAAATATCCCAAGAATTGTCTACATTGATGGATAGTGTTACAGTATTTTACAAGTCAGGTCATAACAGAGATCAGGAATGCCCCTCAGACAAATGGAGTATATGACACTGGAGAAAAAGTTAGATATTTTTTTAGAAGTATGGCTAATATGTGCCATACAATAAAAGATTAAATTACTAACTCAAAATATAACATGATTACATGGTACCTCATGGTATTAAATGAAGGTATATATAATCCTGCAAAAGTTGTCACTAAAACCAGCTGTCTGTGTACGACCATTCTGCAATGATTCAAGTCTGATCAGTAATAATATGCATATTAGCATAAATTATACTTCTGTACTTATCTCTGGCATTACACACTTGGACAGACTGTGATTCAGTACTTCATGTGGCCAGTAATCAGAGAGGTCAGGAATGGCTCTTCAGATGACTGGGGTACTTAACACAAAAATGATGAGTCTGTTTCTGGAAATATCATGAGTGTATGGAATTTGTCAACAGTTATATTAATAACTTGAACCATAAGGTGATTACATGGTACTTCATGGTATCAAATGAAAGCTTACATAATCCTGCAAAAGTTGTCACTGATATCCTCTATCTGCATGCCACTTGTTCAGTAATAAAAGATGTATAGTAGCATAACTATCATATGTCTGTACATATCTCTGGCATTGTACACTTGGATGGATTGTGATTCAGTACACTGCATGCTCAGTCACCAGGGCTGTCATGAATGGCAACACAGATGATTAGGGTACTGGTAACACAAAAATTAAGAGTTTTCTTTTTCCTGGAAATATTATATATGCATGTCATAAGTGCCTAAAACTTTGCACTGATACTTGGTGTCTAACCAGCACTGCATGGAAGATATTTAGATTTGTCCATTAAGTATTCAGATATGCATAGTATTCATAATTATGCAAGCATCTCAAAAATGGAAAGACATCTACAAATCTAGTTTACAGCCAAATGAAGATCACATCAGCTGGAACAAGAGACACATTGATAACAGAGGCCTGTCTGCTATAATTAGAGAGATACTGGCAGTTGTTTGCACATTTATAAGTATATGTATACATATTATCTAAATACTTGTTAAATATATGATTATATTGTCTGGCTGACTGTTCTGAAGTAGTTGTTGTGTCTTTCGGCTTTTCCCGGTTAGGGGTCGCCACAGCGGAACTCCGGTCCGCTAATGATTGGCAGATGATTTTTACGTGCCAAGTTGCCAACCCTGACGCACAACCTTCAACGATGGTACACCCATTCATGCATGTCTCCACGCAGAAGACGCTCTAGCTGAGAATCGAACCGGACAGCGTCTTACTGTGAGGCGACAACGCTACCGCAGTAGTATGCATGCTGAAAAACTTTTGCATTTTAACCTTTTCTTGTAAATTTTACTGTTTTTGAGATATATACATTTGTTTCCAGCTACGTTGAAAAAATACATTCTCAGAATTTTAGTTCAGGTGACGGCTGTTCAGGCAGGAACTCTTCAGATGTCAGGAGGTGTGACATTCCACTCAGGCTAGGTGTGAAAGAATTAAATATCATGTCTAAAGGAGCAAAATGAAATTTTCTTTTCACACAAAAAAAGTATTTGCATGCATCTTTATGCTTGTGAGCACTTTTCTGTGTAAAAGAAAAAGTACAGTTTTGTACCTACCATAAATGTAGATGTCCGAACAGGATAGCACCTGCAGTCCTTACAAATGGGTTGTCCTGTCGTCAGGCAGCCCTGCGGTCGTCCGGATTCCAAAGTCTGGGTCTGGCCTCGGCTGGTGACGCACTTCACCCGATGTCATAGCTGCAGTTCTTCGGGTACAAAGGCATCAGCCGACGCCATTTTCCTCAGTGTTTCTTGCCCCAGATGCCAGTTGCCCTCTTGGATATCTAAATTTTGGATAAATGCCAATGTTTCCAAAAAGTAGAAGGCAAATGCAAAAAATAAGCATGTATGTACATATATACAAACAAATACACCATAAGAGATCCCCCCCAGCTAGCTATTAGATGGGCAAATACCCTAGGAATACCACAGAGGGGAAGGAGGGTGGGTAATCCTGACTGCAGATGCATGCCTATCGGACATCTACATTTATGGTAGGTACAAAACTGTACTATGTCCTTCAAGGATGCATCTGCAGTCCTTACAAATGGGTAGAATACCATAGCCAAACTAGGGGAGGAGGAAGAAGAAATTATGGTGTAGTTAGGATCCCTTGCAAGACAGCAGTGGCAAACCCTGCTCGGGATCTAGAGTATAAAGGTAAGTTGTAATGCTTGGCAAATGTATGCACGGAGGTCCAAGTAGCAGCCTCTATAATGTCCTTGGTAGCCACTCCTCGTAAGAAAGCTGTGGTAGTGGCTGTAGCCCTTGTAGAATGAGGCCTTATGTTCTGTGGAGTTTGCTTTCCATGGTAGGAGTAACAGAATCTGATGCAATTTCCTATCCACTTGGAGATTGTCTGTTTTGAAATTGCTTTTCCTTCCCTTCCTGTTGCATATGCTACCAGAAGCTGGTCAGTTTTTCTATTGCCCTTGGTTCTGTCCAGGTAGTAGCGCAACTGTCTATGTACATCCAAAGTATGCAGCAGTCTTTCCCCCCTGTTCTGTGGATTGGGGAAGAAGGTCGGTAGGTGGATAGCCTGGTTTAAAGAGACTCTGGATACCACCTTAGGCATAAATGTAGGATTTGTTCTCATGGACACTCTATCTTGATGGAAGATTAGGAAGGGTTGTACTGCCATTAAAGCCTGTAGCTCAGAAACCCTTCTTGCTGAGGTAATTGCCAGCAGAAAAGCAGTTTTCCAGGATAGGTGTTGAAGATCTGCTGTTGCTGCTGGTTCGAAAGGGGGGAGTGTCAATTTTTGTAGTACAAAGTTCAAGTCCCATGCTGGTAATGGTGGTTTCCTAGGAGGTTTTACATTTTTAATTCCTCTCAGAAACTGCCTGAGTAGAGGATGAGAAGACAGGGGATCGAAGCTGTATTCTGCAGAAATAGCGGATGCATGTATCTTGATGGAGGAATAGGACAGGCCTGTATGGAGAAGCTCTGCCAAATACTCCAGGATGTTGGCAATGTCTACCTTTGACACATCTTTTCCCCTTTCAGTACTCCAAATGAGAAACCTTTTCCATTTTCCTGCATAGTTCCTTCTTGTTGAGGGTCTGCGGGCCTCAAGGATAATGTCTTTAACCCTTTGGGATAAATCTGGGTTAGTTGCTCTTATGTAATGTTCCAGGCAGTCAGCTGCAGGGTTTTCAGGTTTGGATGCAGGATGTTGTAGCCGCTCTGAGTTAACAGCAAAGGAATCAGGGGTAGTGTCCACATTTTCCCCCGAGACATGCTCCTCAGTAATGGGTACCAATGTTGTCTTGGCCAGTCTGGAGCTATCAGAATGATCCTTGGATGTTCCTCTTTGATTTTCAATAGCACCTTGTGCATCAAAGGAAGAGGTGGGAATGCATATGCTGTCAGGCCTTTCCAACTGAAGGATAGGGAGTCCACCTTCCAAGCAAGTGGGTGGTACGTCCTTGTGCAGAATTTTTTGAGCTGGTGATTGAGTGGGGATGCGAATAGGTCTATTTGTGGCAGTCCCCATTTCTTTGTGATGACCTTGAAGATGTCGGTGTAGCATCCATTCGTGAGCATCCGAGGTAGTTCTGCTTAATTTGTCTGCTAGGATGTTTTCTTTTCCGGTACAAAAATTGCTTGTAACTGAATGTTGTAGCTCAGAGCCATATTCCATAGGTCCAGTGCCATCCGGCATAGAGGGTATGAATGAGTGCCTCCCTGTTTGTTGATGTACCACATGACTGTGGTGTTGTCTGTTCTTATCATCAACTGCCCTTCTTGGAGGAATGGTCTGAAATTCTGGATTGCTAGTTTGACTGCCAGCATTTCCTTTGATTTATGTGCAGGTGCAGCTGATCTGGAGTCGATAAGCCTTGTATGCACTTGTCCAGCATGTGGGCCCCCAACCGAGGTCTGAGGTCCGTTGTGATGGTTTGGCTTGGTTGAATGCTGTGGAAGGGCAAACCTGGGTTTGACTGGCATGCCTGAGCCCACCATAGGAACTCTTGTTTCAGGCATGGGATTAGTGGTATTTCGGTTTCTAGGCTGTGCCTGTGTTGAGACCATAAATTCTTCAGGTACCACTGTAGCTTTCTCATATGCAGTCTGGCATGAGGGACCAGGATTATGCAGGATGCCATGAAGCCCAAGGCCTGCAGTACTTTCCTTGCTGTTAGTTTGTTCTGCTTTGTTAATGCCAAGAAGTAGAGAGGAAGTTGTTCTTGTTTTTCTGCAGTTAGGAATGCCATCTGTTTTACTGTGTCCAATTCTGCACCTAAGAAGGTTATTCTTTGGGATGGTATCAGTCTTGATTTCTTTATATTGACTGTATATCCCAGGGCTTGTAGTAAGTGAATGACTCTTTGTAAGTCTTCTGTTAGCTTGTTTTTGTTGTCCGCTTGTATCAGGCAGTCGTCCAGGTATGGGTATATTTGGATTCCCTGAAGCCTGCAGTGAGCGATTACTGAAGCCAGGCATTTCGTGAACACTCTGGGCGCAGTAGATAAGCCAAAAGGCAATGCTGAGAATTGATAATGCTCTGATCCTGCAAGAAATCTGAGGTATCTTCTGCAGATTGGTCATATGGGGACGTGCAGGTATGCCTCCTTGAGATCTAGAGTCACCAGCCAATACTCCTTGCCCAGCATGGGAAGAAGTTGCTGTAGGGTCAGCATTTTGAATTTTGGAACAATGATGAATGTGTTTAAAGCGGACAGGTCGAGAATAGGCCTCCAATTTTTCTCTTTTCTTGGTACCAGGAATAGTCTGGAGTAAAATCCCTTTCCTTGTTCCATAGATGGTACCCCTTCCACAGCTCTCATCTTTACTAATTGAGCCATTTGATTTAGAGCTTCTGTCTTTTGATTTGGTGGTAGGTTTGGCATTCCTCTTTTTCCTGGTAAAGTATGGAAATGAAACCTGTAGCCTTGGTCTATAGTTTGCAAAATCCACTTGTCTCTTGTGATGTAGTGCCAGTTTTTGAAAATAAGGCTAACTTTCCGCCTAAGGGTGCTGCTATTTGTTCCCTGGTAGGCGTGTCAGAGCCAAGTCACTGTGATTGTCCTGTTGCAGTGGTAGTAGCTGTGTCTGTGCCTCGCTGGTTGTTACCTTGCCACTGGCGTCCCCTGTAGGCACCTCCTCTGGATTGATTTCTGCCTCTTGAATGCCTATTCCTGCCTCTCTGGGTTTTAGAGGAGTCTGGAAAGGACCAATTTTTGGAAGGCCAGTTCCTGCTAAACCTTGGAGGCTGAACCTGTAAGAAATCTTTCACTGTTTGTACAGATTTTGCCTTCTCTTCCAATTTCTTCAGTACCTGTTGAGCAGGAGAACCAAATAAACTGACCTTATCCATAGGAGCATCTAATAGTTTTGCTTTAACATGATCCGGCAAGACCTGTTCTTTCAACCATGCATGCCTTCTTATAACTGTGCCAGTCATGGCTGATCTAAAGGAAGCCTCGAGTGCATCATAGCCACATTTTAAAGAATGGTTACTAACCTGCTGAATGTTATGCACCATTTCTAGAACATATTTCTTATCTAAAGAATCATCAGTGGACAATTTCTTAGTTAACTGATCAAGCATAAACTCCTGGTATTGGATCATATGAAACTGACAGTTCAATGCCCTAGCTGAGAGAGTAGCAGAGGTGTATACTTTTTTACCCCATCTCTCTAAGGACCTGGATTCCCTTTCAGAAGGAAGAGGGTTTTTAACTGAGGTCGAAGCTACTGCCTTAGGCCCCTGGGAGATAGTTTCGGGATCTGCAAAAGGAGCCTTGTATAAATGATGATGAGTGTCCGGGACCCTGTAGAACCTATCGGGCTTAGCAGGGGCTGGAGGCAAAGTATCAGGAGCAGTGCAAGCATCATTAAATGCATCATCTACAACAGGGAGAACTGGAGGTATAGCTAAAGGCCTATGTTGTGGTAAATGCAAAAAGGTCCTAAGCCTTTTCCTTGAATCTGAGAAATCTTGTCCCTGCCATTGGAATTGCTCTCTCATGGCATGTAAGGTTTCCCCAAAGGAAAATTCCTCTGGTGGAGAGGCAGAAGGAATCGATTCCTCAGCATCGGAGTCTTCATAAGTAGAAAAAGGAGCCTCTGGATGGTCTGTATTGTCTGTATCATCGGAAGAGTCATCTGAGGACACTGGCTCAGGGGGCTCTGCTCTAGGTCTCTTTTCTGGAGGAGGATGAGAAGCCCCGTCTGGATGAGATTGGGATCCCCTTATTAAAGAGATGAGATCCTCTGCCAGAGTGAGCATTTGGGAACTGGAACTGGGCCTGTGAGAGGGGGGCTTAACAGGCATAGTTTTAGAAGTTTTGGCTGCTTTAGCCCTGGCAAAGGCCTTTATGGACATGGCTGCAGGAGGCCTAGCAGCACCACGTGCAGGGGTTGAAACATCCAAAGGAATGGTGTCCGATACTTCTTGTGAAACCACAGTAGTAGGCTGCATTTCAGAGACCGATTCAACCAGGTTGGAAGGGGCCTCGGTAGTAGTCATGGATTCGGCTGTAGATAGAACGGTTTGCTCGGTTTCGGCCGAAACCGAGACACTCGTGGTTTGCTTAACCGCGGTTTCGGCTGAAACCGAGGACCGCGAGTGTCGGTCCTTTTCTTTGTGTTTCTTAATAACTTGTGAAGTCGGGGGATCCGACGGCATTATGTACGCAAAATCTGAGCCGAAAAACTGTTCAGCAAACTCCGACCGACGTCTAAGCGTCCGTCGGTTGAAAGAAGCACAGGCTAAACAAGCTGCTACGTCGTGGTCTGGGCCTAAACAAGGTAAGTAGTAAGAGTGGAAATCTTTATGAGGTATTTGTTTCCCACAAGTTAAACAGTTATTAACTTTTTCTGACATCGGCTGAGGCAAGAAAGAGTCCCCAACGGGTACTTAGCTTTAGAAGTCTTCAAGTAGTATTCGGTAGTAGTAATCTCTGGATCTGACCGACCGGCACTTGCGAACAGCTTCTGCTTGGCGCCACGCAAGAAAGACTGAGGAAAATGGCGTCGGCTGATGCCTTTATACCCGAAGAACTGCAGCTATGACGTCGGGTGAAGTGCGACACCAGCCGAGGCCAGACCCAGACTTTGGAATCCGGCCGACCGAAGGGCTGCCTGACGACAGGACAACCCATTTGTAAGGACTGCAGATGCATCCTTGAAGGACATCTGTGTTTAGCAGCCTTTAGAAAATGACAACACTTAAAAGATGTCTTCCAAATGTGGAAGACTAAACATATGGAGACCTGTTTATGGCGTTAATATTTATGGCTGGGTGGGAAGTGTTTCCGTCACTCTGGGTTCCACCTCTAGTTATGCAGAATTAGCGTAGGTAATTAACTGCCAAATTATTAAATTAAGTTTGGCAAAAAACAAATGATTAATTTTTCAACATGTTAATTTAACAGTCTGGCAATTACTTAACTAGTAGACAATTACTTACCTACGCAAATCCAGCATAATTAGAGCTGGAACCCGGGTCATTAACACGGCTCCATATTTTTAGTCTTCTGCATTTGTATGAAATCTTTAAAACATTGTAATTTCCTAAAAACTGCAAAACAAACTTTTCTTTTTACACAGGGAAAAGTGTTCACATGCATAAAGGTGCATGTGAACACTTTTGCGTGTGGAAAGAAAATTTTGTTTCATGCCTTTAGACATATTTAAGGAATGGGTAGTGGAAATTATATGGGCAGCCGCAGTGGTGCAGCGGTTAGCATTGCCGCCTTACAGCAAGAGATTCTCCAATTCGATCCTCGGCTGGGGTGCCTTCTGTGTGGAGTCTGCATGTCCTCCCTGTGGTCATGTGGGTTTCCTCCGGTTTCCTCCCACATCCCAAAGACATGCCGTAGGTGGATTGGGCACTCTTAATTGGCCCTAGGTGTGAGTGTGTGCGTGTGTGTGCCTTCTGTGAAAGGTTGGGCGCCGGGTGGCAACTCAACACCGTAAAGCTCCACTGTCAATCATGAGCAGACAGGTGATCCGCTGTGGCGACCCCTAACCAGGAAAAGCCGAAAGAAGAAGAAGAAGAAGGTGGTAGTGGAAATTATTTAAAAGTTATTAGGGAAGACAGAAATCTTCAGACATTATAGCTAGTGAGTGGGATAAAATGAAAATGGAATTTAAAAACAGGGTAGAGACAAGAGAGAAAGATATATGGTTAGGAAGTAGCAGGAATTACTTAAAGGGGCTGACAAAGGTTAAAGTATTGCAGGATAAAGTAAATTGCACAGAATGAGAAGAGGTGCAAACACACAGTGTTAGAGAGAAAATGTGGGAGTATACATAGCCGGCATTAGGTACCCACTGAACAAGCAGCGAGCCACTGATCATCTCCCTGCATATGAGGGGCTTCACATGCAGCAGCCACGAGTTTCTCCATCTACTCAATTTGATCCTAGACGCCTGCTGGACTTTTTTTTTCACTTGCCTGTAAAGCTGCATTCAATCAGGTTCGCTTCAGTGATGCAAGCAGGAAGGGAAGTAAGTTGTAGTTTCCCGATTGGCTCAGCAGCCAGCCAAGGAAGCAAGTTGCATTTTTTTTAAACACGAAAGTGAAGAAGCAATGACCTGATTGGTCCTTGTAAAGCACTTCCTGTGTCAACTGGCTTTAAAAAGGCACGTGTGTGTAGCAAGTGTTACTTCTCTTTTGTTTTTCAAGACACGAGTTTGCTTTGCTTTCATCAGCAGATCAGGGCTCTGGATTACTGGCATGAATCAAGCTTTTCAGGAGCGATGATGGGATAAGCGAAGGTATTTTCAGCTGCCTTTGCAGCAGATCAGTCTACAATCGTGAAAAGGGAGCAGTGGATTAGTAGCAACCTTTTATCAACTAAATACAGGGTAAGTTGCTGGTTTTAATTTTAATTTAATTTTTCAAGGGGGGGTGGTGAGGAATCCAAGGAAGATGACTGCATTACTTTTCTGTGCAGGGTTCTTGCGCTATGAGGATTGTGGGGGAGGTGTGGGGATGTGGCTGTAAGAGTTTTATTCTACCTTTGTCCAAAAATCTTTTGCTAAACATTTGGGGAAGGGAGGCTTGTCTGTAATAATTAATGTCCAGATTTGATGTAGTCTTTTTAAAAGACATTCTTCCACAAGAATGTTCATTCACTTATTTTTGTTTCGTCTACAATTGTGCTGAAAGATTGCTAGTGGGGATAGTGGCTGTGAGAATGCTGCAGAATGTACAGATGTTATTTTAACATACATCGATGCAAACCCTTTTATGCTGGTATTGTTTTGTGTATATTGGCAAGGTGTACAACTATTCCTGATGCTATGTCTTTGTTCTTATATTTTCTGCCTTGTTCGAAATTATTCTGCTGAGAGGTGGGGTTAGCAGCTGTGAATGCTGCAGAATGTATAGATGTTGTTTAAATGTATACTATTGCAAACCCCTTTATGTTAGTATTGTGCATACCGGCAATGTTTATAATGATCCCTGATGCTACTGTTTGGTGTATAACTGCAATGTTTACAACTACCCCCTGATGCTAGGCCTTTGGTTTATGACAATTTTGGCTTTGTCCAGAGTTATTGTGCTGACAGAGTGGGAGCGTGGTGAGGGGCTGTGAGAATGTTGCACAGTTTTCAAATGTTTGCCTGGTATTTTTTTTTTGTGTGCGCCTCATTAAAAGATGTTGTGTCACACAATGCATGTTACTGCAAAACCTGTTATTCCAGCATCTTTGTTAGCTCATAAGCACATTGTTAATTTTATGCCTTTGTCTTATTTTTATTTTTTTCACTTCGTCCAGAATTACTGCGCTGAGACACTGGGTGTAGGGGCTGTGAGAATTCTGCATAACGTACGGAGGTCTTATTCCATGCTAATGCAAGTCCTGTTCTACTGCCTAAGTTTATCATAGTAATGTTTTAAACTATTCCTGATGGTACGCCTTTGTTTTACAGTTATTTTTGGCTTTGTCTGGAATTGTTAAATTGAGAGGTTAGTAGAGGGGTAGGAGCTGTGAGAATGTTGCACAATGTTTAGATGTTTGCCTGGTATTTTTGGTCTGTTCCTCATCAAAAATGCGGGTTCAAGTAATGCATGACGCTGCAAATCTGTTCCAACATCTATTAGTTCATAAGCACATTGTTTTAAATCCCTAATGTTATGCCTTTATCTCATTTTTTTAATTTGTATTTACTTCATCTAGAATTATTTTGCTAAGACATTGGGGGAGCTGTGAGAATTCTACAGAATGTAGTGATGTTTTAATGCATGCCAATGCAAACTTTGCTATTCTAGTATCTTTCTAAGTTTATCATAGCAATGTTTTAAACTATCCCTGATGTTACGCATTTGTTCTGCAATTATTTTTGGTTTTGTCTACTAGAATTATTGTGATGAGAGGTCGAGGGTGTAGGGGCTGAGAAAATGTAGAATGATTATACAGCACAATGTTGAGAGGGCTGAAGCTACTAAAAAAATGGACTTCATATCCTCCATGTAATGCTTGGTACATTTCCTGGCTTACACTTTTGTACATAGTTCTTGTGCTAAGGAGTGGGGTGGGGGTGGTTGTGGAATGTCTGCCTCCAGATGTTTGCTTGGTACTTCTGTTGTGTCCCTCAAATGAGGTTTTCTAGCAAGTCCATGATTTTACTCCTTTGTTCTACAAATGATTCTGGGTTCTTCAGAATTGTTTGCAGAGCGGTTGAAAGGTAGTGGGTAGGTATACGAAAATGTTGCACATGTTATGCAGTGCCTGTCACTGTCACACTGCATTCCTAAACTTTGTCTGGCTTGTGATTAAAGTGGGAATAGGTTTTGGGAATGTATTGTTTTTTTTTTTGCTCCACAACTTTCTTCTTGCCTCACAGTTTGGTGTGCTCTCCTTAAAACATGTGAATTTCTACCTAACAATATCCGAAAAACATGTTGAGTGTTTCCATCTCAAACTCACCAATGAATGGAGTTGTAGGCAGCAGCACAGACTCTACACTGTTCCCTATAGAGGGAAGAGTTGTACAGACCAACCGCTTTGTGCATCTACTTTGGTGTGCAGTATCCTCAAGATAGGAGAGCACAGATCACAGACTGCACACCGTGGCAGAGCTAGCCAGTCAATGGTGTAAAATATGGCTCTAGGTGATTCGGTCATGTTGACTGTCACCAAAATGGGCATGGATAGTTAACAGCGATAAGTGGGTTGAGGACCCAGCCTACTCTGACCTAGGTCAGGGACCTTTGCTAATGGTGTGAGGTGTATATGTGACCCTATTGGGCAGTGTGTGCCTGCCATAAAACCCAGCAGCCCTGGTTCAATAAGCTACAGGCTAGTCGGTGTCTAGTTGCTCAGCCTGGATTACCTGGGATAGCTCTGTTGAGCAAAAACTGGACATAAAACCAACCAACTTGTGAAACATGAACTGAGAATTGCTACACAATGTAGGTTCACTGACAGGATGCAGCTTGGAAGTTGATGACATGATGATATGGAGGAGACTGGACATCCTATGTATCCAAGAGACGAGATGGAAGGGCAATGCAGCAAAGCCACATGGCTTGGGATCCAGACTCTACTACTCAGGAGAGGGACAGGCTAGAAATGGTGTAGGAATTGTCGTGAGAGAAAGGTTTCAGAAGGCAGCATGAGAAATTATCAGAATGAATGACAGATTCATGGCAGTCAGACTCCAGTGTAATGATAGGGCAGTATTCATAATCTCAGCCTATGCCCCACAGCAGGGTTGTGATAGCGAAAAAAAAAAGAGTGCATTCAGACAGCAGTTGCTGGACTTACTAGATGAAGCAGGACAACATTAATTAGTGTTGTTGATGGGTGACTTGAATGCACATATCGGGACAGATAGAACGGGATACAAGGACTGCTTGGGTCCTCATGGGTGGGGCAACACAAATAAAGAAGAAGCCATTCTAGACTTCTGTCTGGTATATGGCTTGAAAGTAGCCAACACATGTTTCAGAAAGAGATACAGTCACAAGATCAAACAAGAGTAGCCAACATGCAACTAAGGTAAACTTCCCCCTAGTAAGGAAAAGGGGGTCTATATTATATTCTCGAAAGGCGATAATATCGAAGCTAATATTGTCGACACGAGAATAGCGAAAGCGCACATCAAACGTGTAAACGGAAATCTTCGTAAGGGGAGATTTCTGTTTACTGCAATGTAGTGCGGTCTCGGAGTTGGTATATTTAAGTAGGGGGGATGTGGGGGGTGCAGGGGGGCTTGCCCCCCTGCTTAAACCCGTTAGGATACTTTTTTCTTTTTTTTTGTTGTTTTTATAAGTTCGATGTTTGAAGACATTGACCATATGGTGTTTGTTTGATGTTTTTAACCGTCGATCTTATAATATAGACCCAGGAAAATGCACTGGGGTAGAATCCATGATTGCAAAGTCATCCCCAGTGAAACAGTAGGCACACAGCATAAACCACTAGCTGCCACAATTAGCTGCAAACAGTGGTCAGAGAAGGCTCTAAGGTCAACAGAGACCAAGCTGAAGACCTGGAAGTTGACTAGAGAGCAAGTACAACAGTACAAGGAATTACTCAAGGCTCCAGCACCTCAAGAAGAGGAGGAAATAGGTGGAGTTGAACAAGAATGGCAGCGCCTAAAAACAACATGTGTTAGGACGACAGAAAAGATGTGGCCAAGCCAGGTATGGAAATAAGGTATATAAAGAAAGCTGGTAGTGAAATGCAGAAGTCCAGGAAGTCATCAAAAGAAAGGAGGAGTGTAGGAAGAAGTGGGAGATGGAAAAGACTGACCAGGCTAGGAAGGACTACTGGTTGGCTAACAAAGAAGCTAAAGAAGAAGTTACAATAGCAATGAATAGGGCATAGGAGGCACTCTACCAACGTCTGGAAAGTGACTCAGTAAGTGGCACAAAGACACTATATCAGGTTGCAAGGCAGAGACAGAAAGATAAAGAAGATAGTCAGACACCCTTCATAAAGGATGCCAGCAACAACCTGTTTACTAGTTCACAGGACATCAAAGTCAGATGGAAAGAGTATTTCCAGCAGCTTCTGAATGAAGAAAACCCCACAGAAGCTGTACCACCCCAGAAACCGCCTACAATGAGAGAAGAAGAGGAGCCCACCCCAGAAGAAGTAAGAAAGTACAGTTTTGTACCTACCATAAATGTAGATGTTCGAGTGCTAATACAGCTGCAGTAATCACAGATGGGTTTTCTGCCGTCATGCGGTCCCTCGTCGCCCGAATTCCAAAGTCTAGGTCGTTGTCGCTTTCTTTCCTGACGTCAGTGAGGCAGGGGTATATAAGACACAGCCGCCATTTCTTCAGTCTTTCTTGCCCCAGATGTCAGGTGCCCCAGAAGGAAGGCAATACATAAATTATTTTTTTATACATGCAATGCAATATAATCAAAACTCAGTAGTTGCAAGCAAATATACCACAGAAGGATAACCCAATCAGGTTGTATGAAGAGGGGTTAGGCCCTAGGCCTTTACCAAGAGGGGAAGTAGGGAGGGAAAACTGTACTGCAGCAACATCTACATTTATGGTAGGTACAAAACTGTACTATGTTCATCGTGCATACAGCTGCAGTACAGGGTGGTAGGCACTAGGTGGAACTGGGATGAGCCAGAATGCCCTGCAACACAGCAGTGGCAAAGCCTGCTCTAGTTTTGCACAGAACTCCAAGTGGCTGCCTCCAAAATATCTTTGGTAGGAACTCCTCTGAGGAAGGCTGTAGAAGTAGCTGTGGCCCTGGTGGAGTGGGATCTGATGCCTATAGGGACAGATTTTCCATGATAGGAGTAACAAAACCGTATGCAGTGGTCTATCCATTTTGAAATTGTCTGTTTGGTAACTGGCTTCCCTTGAGCTCCTACAGCATAGGACACAAAAAGTTGTTCTGATTTCCTGAAAGGCTTTGTTCTGTCCAAATAATAACGTAGCTGTCTATGGATGTCTAAGGAGTGTAGCAGCCTTTCCCCTTTGTTTTGAGGATTGGGGTAAAAGGTAGGTAAGTGTATGGCTTGATTTAAAGCTACCCTGGATACCACTTTAGGCATAAATGACGGGTTGGTTCAAGGAAACCCTGTCCTGATGGAAGATGAGAAAGGGCTGCACAGCCATGAGGGTAGTTCCAAAACCCTTCGAGCTGAGGTAATGGCCAGAAGAAAAGCTGTTTTCCAGAACAAATATTGCAAATCTGTTGAGGCAGCTGGTTCAAAGGGAGGCAATGTTAATTTTCTAGAATGCAATTAAGATCCCAGGCTGGCATTGGTTGTTTCCTTGGTGGTCTTATATTCTTAGCCCCTCTGAGGAACTGTCTTAAGAGTGGGTGAGAGAATAAGGGTGGATCAGTGTTGAATTCTGCAGAAATGGCTGAGGCATGGATTTTTATGGAGGAAAATGAAAGTCCACTGTTCAGCAGCTCAGCTAGATACTGTAATACCGGAGGCAAATTCAGTTTTCTAGGGTCCTGGCCTTTTTTCTCATTCCAAGAGCAAAACCGTTTCCATTTTGCGGAGTAAGCCTTTCTAGTAGATGGCCTTCTGGCCTCCAAAATGACATCCTGCACCTTTGGGAGTAGGGTCTGTTGTGGTGTTAAGGAATTTTCCATGCAGCGAGACTGAGTGTTTTCAGCTGACTGTGAAGAGTTTTGTAGCTGTGCTGAGTCAGCAGAATAGACATTAGAGGTAGGGACCAGGGAGGAGTATGTGTTAGGCTCCTCAGGAGTGGGTACCAGTGTTGTCTTGGCCAGTCTGGAGCAATCAGTATCATCTTCGGTCTGTCTGCTCTTGCTTTCAAGAGCACCTTGGGCAGAAGAGGCAGAGGTGGGAAAGCGTAAACTGCCCATGCTGTCCAACTGAATGAAAGGGTGTCCACTCTTCAGGCCTTTGGATGAAAGGTCCTTGAACAAAACTTTTCCAATTGATGATTCCTGTGGGAGGCGAAGAGATCTATGTCTGGCCTCCCCCACGTATGGATTATCTTTGTAAACACTTGAGGATGCAACTTCCATTCGTGTGGATCTGTCATATTTCTGCTTAGATTGTCTGCCAGCCTGTTTTCCAAACCTGGCAAGTACTGTGCTTGAAGTTCGATTTGTCATTCCAGAGCCAAGTTCCAAAGTGTCATGGCTAGTCTGCACAGGGGGTATGAATGCGTTCCTCCTTGTTTGTTTATGTACCACATTACTGTGGTGTTGTCTGTTCTTATCAATAATTGTCCTGGAAGCAGGAGGTCCTTGAAAGCTGTAATTGCATTTATCACTGCTAGCATTTCTTTTTGATTGATGTGAAGGTGCTTTTCCTTTTGGGACCATTTGCCAGATGTAATCGTTGTGATGACTTGATTTGCTTGAGGCTTGCAGAATGGGAGACCTGTGTTTGTTTGACATGCTTGGGCCCACCACAGAAATTCCGTTTGCAAACATGGAATTATTGGTATTATTGTTTCCAAACTGTGGCTGTGTTGAGACCATAGGTTTTTTAGGTACCATTGAAGTTTCCTCATATGCAACTTTGCACATGGGATTAAAAGAATGAAAGATGCCATGAAGCCCAGAGCCTGCAGGATTTTCCTTGCAGTGAGCCTGGTACAATTTGCTAGTATTTTGAAGTACTGAGTTAGTTGCCCCTGTTTTTCTGGCGTAAGATAGGCCATCTGGGTGTTTGTGTCCAGGTTGGCACCCAGGAAAGTTATTTTCTGAGATGGTGTTAGCCTGGATTTCTCTTTGTTGATTGTGTATCCCAGAGAATTCAGTAACCGTGTTACATAAGCCAGATGTTCCAGAAGTATGTGCTTGCTGTCCGCTTGGATCAGGCAGTCGTCCAAATAAGGGTAAATTTGTATCCCTTGAAGTCTGCAGTAGGCAATTACTGATGCCAGGCATTTCGTGAATACTCTGGGCGCAGTAGATAAGCCAAAGGGCAATGCAGAGAATTGATAGTGGATTGAACCTGCAAGAAATCTGAGGTATCTTCTGCAGCTTTGTCTGATTGGGACATGCAGGTATGCCTCCTTGAGGTCCAATGTTACCAGCCAAAACTCCTTGCCCAGCATGGGAAGAAGCTGCTGTAATATGAGCATCTTGAATTTTGGTACGAGTAAGATTGTGTTTAGGATGGATAAGTCCAAAATGGGTCTCCAGTCGGTTCCTTTCCTTGGTACCAGAAATAGCCTGGAATAAAACCTTGACCTTGTTCGTGAGTAGGTACCTCTTGAATAGCTTTCATGTCTATGAGCTTTGAAATTTGTAGTTGTGCCTCTGCCCTTTGACTGTGTGGCAGGTTTGGCATGCCTCTCATTTTTGGAAGAGTGTGAAAATGAAATCTGTAGCCTCTGTTTATAACGTCCAGGATCCATTTGTCTGTTGTGACAATATGCCAATTTCTTGTAAATAATGCCAGCTTTCCTCCCAAGGGTGCTGCCAGCTGAGACTTGCTTGGCATGGAAAGGAGGAAGTCATTGGGTTTGTTTCCTGTATTGTTGTGCACTGTCTTTGCCACCTCTTGGTGCTGGAGTTTGCCATTGCCTGCCTCTATATGAGCCTTGTGATTGTCCTCTGCCCCTTGTGCGCCTGTATCTACCTCTTTGGGGCTTGTCCGTGGCTGGAAAAGACCAGTTTTTAGAAGGCCAATTTCTGCTAAAACGTGGTGGTTGAACCTGTAGAAAAGCTTTGACAGTTTGCATAGATTTGGCTTTTTCTTCCATTTTCCGTAGTATCTCCTCAGCATTAGTACCAAATAGCACATCCTTTTGTAAAGGAGCATCTAATAGTTTAGCTTTCACATGATCAGGCAAGATTTGTTCCCTAAGCCAGGCATGTCGAATGACTGATCCTGTAACAGCAGCTCTACTTGAGGCCTCTAGGGCATCATAGCCACATTGTAAGGTGTGTTTACCCACTTGTTCTGCACTATGCATCATATCCTGCAACTCCTTCAAATCTGGTTGTTCAGGTTGAGACATTTTATTTCTTAATTGTGATAACAGAAACTGCTGATATTTAAGCATATGAAACTGACAATTTAAGGCCCTCATGGCTAGGGTGGCAGAGGTATATACCTTTTTTCCCCACCTTTCTAAGGATCTAGACTCTTTCGGAAGGTAGTGGACTCTTAGCAGTAGAGGCCTTCATTCCCTTGGGGCCTTGAGAAATGGTTTCAGGGTCAGCATTATGGCTTTTGTAAAGAAATTGGTGAGAGTTAGGAACTCTGTAGTACCTATCAGGCTTGACTGAGGCAGGAGGCAGGGAATCCGGATTAAGGCAAGCCTCTGAATAAACATCATCAAGTATGTCCAAGACAGGAGGTATCGCCAGAGGTCTGTGTTGAGGTAACAAAAGAAATTCCCTAAGTCTTTTCTTGGAATCAGAAAAGTCTTGGCCTTCCCAATGGAAGTGTTCCCTCAAGGTGTGCAAGGTTTCCCAAAAGAAAAATCCTCAGGAGGAGATACAGAAGGAATGGACTGCTCTGCATCAGAATCTTCAAAAGGGGAGTAAGAGTGTTCCTCTACATCAGAATGTTCTGAAAAAATGGAGCCCTGATCAGAAGAGGGAGAATCTTCCTCCACTCTGGGTCTCTTGTCTGGAGAGGGTTGGGAACCCCTGATAAGAGTAATTAAATCCTCAGCCATTTTAAGCATCTGCTTTTTAGGCATGGGGCCTGGCTGATTTGGACTTAGTAAAGGCCTTAACGGAAAAGGAAGATGAGGGTCTAAAGACACCATGGGTGGAAGTGGACCTGTCCACATTAGGAGGCTCAACGCTCAAAGTGGCTTCGGTGGTTGTAGTCTGGGTATGGGCAGAGGTACCTGCGGTCTCGGTTACAGAAGACACCGCCAAAGAAGTGTTGTCGGTAGTCAGGGACTGCATAGGCGTCTCACTGAGAACCGGACCACGTGTAGCCGGTTTTGGCATGGTGTCGGTGGGGACCGCGGACCTCGCGTGTCAGTCCTTGTCCTTGCATTTTGGACAAACGGTGAGTCTCCGGCGACATTTTATAATCAAAGGCTTTACCAAAAAAGTGTTGGGCGAACTCGCTTAATAGTGCATTTATTGAAAGTAGCGCCAGCGACAGCCCGAGATGTCGTGGTCTGGGCCTAAACAAGGTATGCAGAGGGAATGGAAATCCTTATGCGGTATTTGCTTCCCACAAGAAATACAATTGTTAATTTTTTCTGACATCGGTCTGAGGCAAGAAAAGTTTAGCTTTAAAGAAGACTTGGTTTCCAATTTTCGTAATTCAGGAGCTGGCCGACCGGCACTTGCGAACTGCTTCTGCTGCAAAAGACTGAAGAAAATGGTGTCGGCTGTGTCTTATATACCCCTGCCTCACTGACGTCAGGAAAGAAAGCGACAACAACCAACGCCGGACCTAGACTTTAGAATTCGGCCGACCGAAGACCCGCCTGACGGCAGAAAACCCATCTGTGATTACTGCAGCTGTATGCATGATGAACATCAGCACTAAGAACAGCACTAAGGAAAATTAAGTCAGGGAAAGCAGCAGGCTCAGATGAGATGGATGAGATAGGGGAGAAATGGCTCCTGAGGATACTAATAGCAGTGTGGAGAGAAAGGTGTATCCCAGATAACTGGAGAATAAGCATACTCGTGCCAGTGTAGAACAACAAAGGGGACATCCACAACTGTGGGCAGTACAAAGGCATCAAACTCCTATCACATTGTATGAAGGTTCTGGAGAGGGTGACTGATAAACAGATGCACAGAGTAGTAAAATGCAAGATGGGAGATGAGTAGTTCAGATTCAAATCAGGATGCAGCAAAAATGACCCCATGTTTGCATTGAGACAGACACTTGAGAAGAAGCTAGAGATGAGGAGATAGTCCAACTGGGCATTCCTAGACTTGGAAGAAGCATTTGACAAGGTCCCCCAGAAAGCTGATCTGGGCAGTACTGTGGTGGTTTGAAGTCCCAGAAACATTGGTAGAATTAGTGCAGGCTATATACAAGGACCCAATTACTCAAGAACAAAGAGTGTCCGGCCTCACAGATGGATTCCCAGTGGAAGAGGGTGTAGACCAGGGTTCAGCTCTGAGCCTACTACTGTTCATACTGGTGATAGACTACATTAACAAACAGGTTGGAGGGGACAGATCAACAAAGTTGCTGTATGCAGACGATGTGGCATTGCAGGCAGACTCTGAACTAGAATTTCAGCAAAGGATAGGAGAATGGAATGCAAAACTGAAGGCACATGGGATGAAAGTAAGCACAGATAAGACGGTGGTAATGGCAGCAAATTGGGGAAATCAGAACAGGCTGAGAATAGACATAGAAGGGAAGATAGTGGAACAGGTAAACAGCTTCAAGTATCTGGCAGGGGTGGCTGAGGAGAAGGGAAGTCTGAATAAAGAGGTCAAAGCTAGAATCAGAGGGGCTGCAGTCAACTGGCATAGAGTGTCATGTATAGTCTATGACAGAAAAATGCCAAAGAAGCTGAACAAGACAGTGGTACGCCCAGTACTACTGTATGGTACAGAAAATGCAGACCAGATGAAGAAGATGGAGGTGATGAAAATGAAGTGCCTCAGAAGGGTGGTAGTATGCACACTGTGTGACAGACGAAGAAATGAGGACATAAGAGCAGAAGCCAAAGTGCTTCCAATTACAGAAAAGCATAGAGAGAACAGATCACAGTGGTTTGGACACATATGCAGAAAAAGGAAGACAATTTGTTGAGGAAGATTTGGGACAGACAAGAAGAAGGTAAGAGGAAGCGAGGACATCCAGCAAACAGTGGATGGATTGTGTGAAAGAAGATCTGCGACAGTCGCATGAGTGTTGAAGAAGGCAAGAGTGTGGCACTGAATTGAGAGAATTGGCGACAGTTACCAAGATATCCTGACCCCATGTAGAAAAAGGGGGCTGATGATGATTCTACCTAACTATTTTTTCTATCAGACTTTAGTTGCCTGTTCCAGAGAACTTGTAATAGCAATATTTCAAGTCTTTTTGGGCCTTTTCACATGTTTTGGGGGGATGAAAGGGAGAGACTTTTGTAGAATAAGCAGAGGTTCACCTCCAGTGTTTGGTATTTTACTTAAAAATGTGATTTGGACCTTTCCCATGAAGTTTTTTTGCCTACTGCTTACAGTCCTTCAGTCTTTCTGCCTGCAGTACAATAGTAACCAATGTCAATGGAAGTCATTATGCAATGCAGCTTTGTATTTTGAAATACACTTCAGTTGTCCCTATTGCCTGCATTACAGTTCTTTTGCCTACTGGTGCTTGTTTCTCTTCAGTTTTTCTGCCTACAGTACAAGATGGAATCAATTGGTTGGTTTTCTTGTTCAGTGTGCATTGCACCATGGATTGTGAAGCTCTTAGTTGACTTAGTGTGGCAGCTTCAGTATTTCTGCTTAACCCGAATGCATTTTTTTGCAATGGTCACGCCTTAACACTGCTGTCATCACATATGCCATCAGGATCTAAAAGTCAGTTGACAGGAGAATTTACATTTTGTAAAACCAATTTTTCAATATCAAGGTGTAGAGCTAGAGGTGACTGTACTGCTACCTGGTTATAGACCATAAGTTTGGGGTTATTTCCTTTCATTTTGTCAGAGTAGTAGTACAACATAGTAGAGGATGCTTGGAGAGTAATGCACAATAGTGACTTACAGTTAGGGATTGTATTTTGTAAGCAGAGGAGGCAAGTGTCACAGGTAGTGTGCTAAGTTAAAGGTTGCAGGTTTGTAGCTTGAGCTTACAGTTAAGACACATACTGCTTACACTGGCTGGCTAGCTTGGAGTCTATATTTCGCATATTGTGGTTATAGGCACCTGAAAGTTGAGGGTTTGCCTTAGTGGGCCCATTAAGTAAATCTGATGGGTAACATCCCCCTACCGTCATATGGGAATTGTTTCTGTGTAATATGGCAAATACCATCATCCTCAGAATGTGTTCAGAATGCTAACCTTTGTCAAGCTTTCAGTTGACATTATGTAGGTCAAAGAAAGTGTTGTAACATGTACCTGAAATGCAGTGCTTTTTACTAACATTATGACAAAAGGAGCCAATGTCTGTATGTGTAGTAATTCTGCTCTACATCCATTCCCAATTAGAAATGAAGAGCATGTATTTATCCGAAGCAACAAAAAGAAAGCTTCAGCAGCAGTACAATGAGGTTACAAAGAGACAGGGTTCAACTAAGAATTTTTTTTTGTCAGTCATCAGAGAAGGGAGATTCAACAAAAAGTCCGCCTTCAGGATAACACAGTGGTTCTGCAGTGCAGCCTACCCACTGTGATTCCCAGTATCCTTACCACAGAAAGTGCCCATGCTGTTGTGGCCGCACCACAGGCTACCTCCTGTGTACCTACAGCCATTACCATTGGAGAAAGTGTGTCAAAAAAAGGGGATTCAAATTTAGAAGTGCTGCCTAGATCACCACAGTTTCTTACAGAAGGAGCCCATACTTCTGTACTGACAACAGATGTGGCCTGTGTCTTGCAGGTAGTGTCAGGTGTATCATTTGAAAATTTGGGAACCTGGTCAAGTTTACGGTAGCTGCCATTCAGCACAGACCTGCGCAAGTGGGGGTGCCACAGTTCCCAGTCAATGAACAGAAAAGACTTACATTGGAGAATTATTTCCATATGCAAAGTTTTGCGTTGCATGCAAATTATTTGGACATTTAACCATCTTCTCTGGTCAGGTAGTTACAGAGCATGGAGACAGATGCTCAAAAGCTTTACACAACCATGACCGAGCACCAGAGCATGCATGATGAAGAGGAAGGAACTGGACAAAACAATAAAGGAGGCAAACAATACATGATAGGAGACAAACAATGGTTGAAAAGGAGAACTCACTGGCGTGGGGTGTTAGAACTCATTACAGCTATTGTCCAGTACCTGGCAGAATAGAAACATTGTATTCCATGGTACAAGTGATGTCCTACACACCTATGGCAATGGCAATTTCTTAGGCCAAGTGCAGCTTTTGTCACAGTTTGATTCCATCATGACTGAAACATTTGCATCACATTAGGAATAAATAAGTAATGGATCATTATCTTAGGAAGGACATAGAGAATGAAATTATCCAGCTGATCGCAAACGCTACTTTAAGGACCATTGTATGGAAGGGTGAGGGATGCTAGGTGCTTTTCTATGATTCTTGATTGCACACCAGGCATTAGTAATTAATAGCAAATATCTGTAATAGTTAGATGTGTGCGTATTTCAAAGACTGCAGCCACAGCTGAGCTACACTTTTGGGGATTTGTGGCTGTGAATGATATAACCAGAGCAAGACTTGCAGAAGCATTTTTTCAGACTCTGAAAATCATCAACTGGACATTAATGACTTTTGAGGACAAGGATACAACAATGGCATGATACATGAAGGGAAAATGAGCTGGAGTGCAGGCCCACATAAAACAGATGAATTCAAGGTTTTTTTTATGCACCATGCACCTGCCATAATTTAAATCTTATAGTTAGTGATGGAGCACATTCATCTCTACAGGTAGCATCTTTCTTTGGATGTCTACAGAACATTTATGTAGACTGTTCAGTATCAACAATCCAATGGCAGATCCTGAAATGCCACAAATGCCACTGTGAAGACACTGTTTGAGACTCGCTGGGATTGTATTATTCCCTTTAATTTTATATACAGGGAAATTTTTTTAGACACCTTTAGTAAATTATCACTTCCAGAAGGAAACATACATTAATGGAAAAGAAAACAAACCATGTTACCAATGTTTTTTCATTTTACACACATACATCACATAACTTTTCCTTCTTTGCAATTATCAGTCTAACATTTCATAAATTGCTGAATTCCTGCTTTCCCTTAAACCTCATTTCTCCTTCTGCTGAACATTATTCTGCATGCATTATTCCCACAACTTCCATTTATTTCTATGTAATTTGCTCCTTCCATTTTTCTAAAGGCTCCTCTTCCAATTCTTTCATCACTTTTATAATGTTCAGTACTTCAAATACAGTTGGTTTAGACTTGATTTCCATTTTCTAGTAAACGCTTTTTTCTGACAGCTAAACAGAATTAAACTTTCTATGACCTTACTATCTATTGGCATTTCAGATCCTGTGTCCCAGGTTAAAAAAAAATCAAATCCTTAGTTATAACCATGTGCTTATCCAAAATTACTGACTGTGCACTTTGTAGGGGAATTTATAAAACCTGCCAAGTTACTACACTCCCAAAACACATGCCCCAAGTTGTCTCTTTCTTCTCCATCACACCTCCAGCATTTGCTGTCTACCTGAGGAAAAATTATTTGAAGTCTGCCTGGGGTATAAAAATGCCTATGCAAATACTTCAAGCAAAGATCCTTAAGCTTATAGACTTTGCATACTTAGGATGTATATCCTCCCAGTGTTCTCTTGTAAATTTTTTTTCACTTTTTCTTCCCAGCCTTTTTTCACTTCCTGTTTTTTGATTCTTATAGTTAGCATGGAGTATTTTATATACCCTAATTATTCCTTTTTTAACAGCACTTACCATAAATGTAGATGTTCAAATGTATTCACTGTTGCAGTCATCACATTTGGGTTATCCCTGCCAGGGTAGCCCTCAGCTGGCCCGAATACCAGAGGCTTAGTATTTCTGCATTGATTGCTGTCGCTTCAGGACTGACGTCAAGTCGTCAGTAGTATAAAGTAAGGCAGCCAACACCATTACATCAGTTTTTCTTGCCCTAACCTGTCAGGAGTCCCCAAGTAGGAGCCAGGTTCTGGTGGAAGAACTCCACTAGTAGAAAGTAAATACCATTATGTCCCTTGTAAGGAAAGAGAAGAAAGGAGGATGGAGGGAGGGAAACCAGGACTGCAACAGTGAATACACTCAAACATCTACATTTATGGTAAGTGTACACAACTGTACTATGTTCTCCATGTTTCACTGTTGAAGTCATCACATTTGGGCAGATTCCCAAAGCTGAGGAAATGGGTGGAGGTAGTCCAGGAAGCTAGGGGCTGGCTAGAATGCCCTGCAAGATTGCAGAGGCAAACCTTGCCCTAGATTTGGAGAAGAGAGGCAAGTGGTAATGTTTGGTAAAAGTGTGAACAGATGTCCAGGTGGCAGCCTCCAGGATGTCCCTGGTGGGGACTCCTCTGAGGAAAGCTGCAGAGGTGGAGGCTGCTCTGGTGGAGTGAGTCCTGACCCCCTTGGGGGGAGGTTTTCCATGTTGTTGGTAGCAGAAATGGATGCAGTGTGCTATCCATTTGGAAATGGTTTGTTTGGAGATGGCTTTTCTTTCTGTCCCTGTAGCAAAGCTAACCAGCAATTGATCAGACTTTCTGAAGGATTTAGTCCTGTCTAGATAGAATAGGAGCTGTCTGTGCACATCTAGAGAGTGCAGGATCCTTCCTCCTTTGTTCTGGGGATTAGGAAAAAAAGGTGGGCAAATGAATGGATTGGTTAAGAGCCACACTGGACACCACCTTGGGCATGAAGGATAGGTTAGTGCTGAGGGATACCCTGTCAGCATGGAAGATGATGAAGGGTTCCACAGCCATGAATGCTTGCAGCTCGGAGACTCTTCTGGCTGAAATGATGGCCAGAAGGAAGGCTGTCTTCCAGGAGAGAAATTTTAGCTCTGCAGAAAAAGCTGGTTCAAAAGGGGGCAGGGGGAGCTTTTCCAACACGAAGTTAAGGTCCCAAGCTCGGGTTGGTGCTCTTCTGGGTCACCTCAAGTTGCTAGCCTCTCTTAGGAACATCAAAGGGTGTGAGGAAAAAGGGCTGCTCAGTGGGAAAATGAGCAGAGATAGCAGAGGCATGAATTTTAATAGAGGAAAAAGAGAGGCCACTGTGTAGCAGGTCTACTAAGTAATCCAGGATGAGCAGGAGGGAGGGCTGTGCCGTATTACCTCCCTTAGCTTGAATCCAGGGGCAGAACCTTTTCCATTTGTCAGCATAAGACTTTCTAGTGCTAGGGTGTCTGGCCTCATGTACATCTAGAACCTGTTTACTGAGGTTGGCAGATTGATCGGGGGTTAGGGAATAAGCCAAGCTGCCAAATTGACTGTCTGCAATTGGGGATGCATGAATTCCCTTTCCCTCTGGGTCTGAGCATGAAGGATAGGTTAGTGCTGAGGGATACCCTGTCAGCATGGAAGATGATGAAGGGTTCCACAGCCATGAATGCTTGCAGCTCGGAGACTCTTCTGGCTGAAATGATGGCCAGAAGGAAGGCTGTCTTCCAGGAGAGAAATTTTAGCTCTGCAGAAAAAGCTGGTTCAAAAGGGGGCAGGGGGAGCTTTTCCAACACGAAGTTAAGGTCCCAAGCTCGGGTTGGTGCTCTTCTGGGTCACCTCAAGTTGCTAGCCTCTCTTAGGAACATCAAAGGGTGTGAGGAAAAAGGGCTGCTCAGTGGGAAAATGAGCAGAGATAGCAGAGGCATGAATTTTAATAGAGGAAAAAGAGAGGCCACTGTGTAGCAGGTCTACTAAGTAATCCAGGATGAGCAGGAGGGAGGGCTGTGCCGTATAACCTCCCTTAGCTTGAATCCAGGGGCAGAACCTTTTCCATTTGTCAGCATAAGACTTTCTAGTGCTAGGGTGTCTGGCCTCATGTACATCTAGAACCTGTTTACTGAGGTTGGCAGATTGATCGGGGGTTAGGGAATAAGCCAAGCTGCCAAATTGACTGTCTGCAATTGGGGATGCATGAATTCCCTTTCCCTCTGGGTCAAGAGGTTTGGAATCTGAGGAAGACACCATGGTGGCAGTGGGGACAGGCTGCGCAGCAAGGGGTACCAGTATTGGGGAGGCCAGTCTGGAGCTATAAGAATTGTCCTTGGTTTTTCCTCCTTTATTTTGAGCTGTACCCTGGGGATGAGAGTTAGTGGAGGAAAGGCACAGACCGATAGACTGACCCAGGGGAAGGATAGGGCATCCACTTTCCAAGCCATGCAGTGATGCTCCCTGGTGCAGAAATTAGTGAGCTGATGGTTGGTGTGGGAGGCAAAGAGGTCAACCTTCGGGGTGCCCATTTGTGAGTTATTAGGATGAAGGTTCTTCTGTTGAGCTGTCATGTGAGTCCAAAAGATTTCTGCTTAACTGGTCTGCCAGAGAGTTGAGAGAACCTGGTAGGAATTGTGCTAACAGGTGAAGTTGCATGGCAAAAGCTGTGTGCCAAAGGGTAATGGCCAGCCTGCATAGAGGGTAGGAGTGAGTCCCTCCCTGCTTGTTGATATACCACATCGCAGTGGTGTTGTCTGTTTTGATCAGGAGAGCCCCTGGGAAGAGAAGGGGCTTTGAAAGCTATCAAGGTGTGCTGGACAGCCATAATCTCTTTTTGGTTGATGTGCAGAGGAATTTGCTGTGGGCTCCATTGGCCCTGTATGCACCTGCCATCCAGGTGTGCACCCCAGGCATAGTCTGAAGTATCTGTAGTGATGGCCTGGGCAGCGAGGGTTGGTGAGAAAGGTAGTCCTTTGTTGAAGGAGCATGCTGTTGCTCACCAAAGAAAATCTTTTCTGAGGCAAGGAATTATAGGCATAAGGGTGTCCAGGTCTTGATGGTGTTGACACCAAAGGCTTTTTAGGTACCATTGAAGTTTCCTCATATGCAGTCTGGCATATGGAATGAGTAGTATGCAAGATGCCATGAAGTCCAGAGATTGCAGGATCTTCCTTGCAGATAGCTGGGGTCTGGCGGCTAGTTAGGAAAAGTAGGCTGTCAGGAAAATTTGCTTTTCTGGTGTAAGGAATGCCATCTGGGATGCTGTGTCCACGCTTGGTCCCAGGAATATAATTCTTTGGGTGGGCACTTGTTTGGATTTCTTTTCACTGATTGTGTACCCTAGGGAGGTTATTAGGGACTTTACAAAGGCCAGGTGATTGAGCCGTTTTTCCTGGCTGTCTGGCTGAATAAGGTAGTCTAAGTATGGGTAAATCTGGATATTCCTTTGTCTGCAAAAGGCAATGCCAGAGCCAAACATTTTGTGAAAACTCTGGGAGCAGTAGATAAGCTAAAGGGAAATGCAGAGCACTGAAAGTGCTGAGATCCTGCCCTAAAATAGAGATATTTCCTGCATGACTCCCTGATAGGAATGTGGAGGTAGGCCTCTTACATCTATTGTGGCTAGCCAAGCATCCTTGGAGAGCTAGGGTAGCAGCTGCTGGAGGGTGAGCATTTTGAATTTCGGGATCTCCAGAAAGGTGTTTAGAATGGATAGCTCGAGGATGGGGCACCAGGTGCCCTCTTTTCTGGGTACCAGAAAAAGTCTTGAGTAGAAACCTTGGCCTTTCTGTTCTGCAGGAACGTGCTCTACTGCCCTCATAGAGAGCAGGGAAAGGACTTGCTTTTGCATCTCTGCCCACTGGTTTGGAGGTAGATCTGGGAACCCTTTTGGGGTAGGAAGGGTGTGGAAAGAAAATTTGCATCCCTGGGACACTATGTTGAGAACCCAGCAGTCATTGGTAATGGTGGCCCAAGTACTTGCATGAAAGGAGAGTTTTCCTTCTAGGGGTAAATGAAGTTGAGCAGAGGGAGGGGGTGGGTGAGAAGAGTCATTGTGAGTTCTTACCGTAAGGGGGTGGTTTAGATCTCCCTGGTTTTGAAGAGGAGGTAGTCTACTGCTTAGAACCCTGCATTCCCTGTGGCTGCTGTCTGGGGGGGGGGGGGGGGGGCTCTGGGCTGGACTGGCTTAGTGGCAGGAAAGGACCAGTGCTTGGTGGAACAATGCCTGCTGAACCTGTGTGGCTGGACCTGTAAGAAATCCTTAACTGTCTGTTTAGATTTTGCTTTTTTCTTCCATATTTTTTAAAGACCTGATCTGCCTTAGTGCCAAATAAGTTGTCTTTGTGCAAGGGGGCATCCAACAATTGAGATTTAGCATGGTCTGGCAAGGGCTGTTCCTTAAGCCATGCATGCCTTCTAATGACAGATCCGATGACTGCTGCCCTGCAAGAAGCTTCTAGGACATCAAAACCACAGTGCAAGGTGTGTTTAGTTACTTGATTTGCAGAATGCATTAACTCTTGTAACTCTTTAGATTCTGCACAAGCAGGAAAGGAAGCAAATTTTTGTTTGAGGAGTTCCAGGGTATGTTGCTGAAATTTCAGCATATGGAACTGACAATTTAGTGCCCTGATAGCAAGAATAGCTGAGGTGTATACTTTTTTACCCCATTTGTCTAGTGCTCAGGAATCCCTATCTGAGGGGGTGGGATTCTTAGCAGAGATTGCTTTAATCCTTTTAGGCCCTTGAGAAATTACCTCAGGGTCAGCAGTAAGATTTTTAAAAATACATTTTTGAGAGTCCGGGGGCAGGAGGGAGGTTGTCAGGAGTCGAGCTGGATTCCAGGAAAACATCCTCCACAACATCCAAGACTGGGGAGAATGGCCAAGGGTCTGTGCTGTGGAAGATCTAAGAATTCCCTGAGTCTCTTTTTAGACCGAGGGTAGTCCTGACTCTCCCATTGGAAATGCTGCAATAAGGTATGAAGGGTTTTCCCAAAGGAAAAATCTTCTGGGGGAGAGGCAGAAGGGATGGAATCTTCTGCATCAGAATCCTCATAAGTAGAGAGGGGTTGCATGTCTTCATGTTCAGATGCATCAGAGTCATCTGACTCTTGTTCAGACAAAACTACAGGGAAGAGATCCCTTTTTCTTTTGGAGGGGGTAGCTTGGCTTCCCCTGATCAGCATGACAAGGTCTTCTGCCATTTTAAGCATTTGAGACTAAGGCAAGGAAGCAGGTGCCTGAGATTGGGTCGTCAGTTTCTTGGGTGTGGTTTGTACCCAAGGCATAAGAAACTCTGTAGTTTTCCAAAGAACGGTAGTCCCAAAAGAAGATGTCAGTTTGTGTTGAGAATCGGTAGCGAGAAGGACTTCCTCGGAAGCCGGTGCCTGTTCAGCAGCTCCAGACCCCATCCAAGGTAGAGACGATCGCAGAAGCCTTAGTCAAAGAACAGTTTTGCAGCATACCAGACTCCGAAAGGGCAATTTCAAAAGATTCCGTTGCTCTGCCAACCATATGGGCTGTTGATATACACTACCTGCCTAAAATGTTTTTAATGCAGAAGTGGAGGTGCATGCTTAGGTGTTTCGTTAAATTTGCTATTCGCAAATTGCAAATGTTTGCTAAATTCTGACAATGTTGATTTACTGGCAGGTTGTGGATTCTGATCTTCTCATTATATTGGGTTGCAGATATAAGTATGATATGATTTTGTGTAAAGATCATTTTGTTAGGTCGGTAAACAACTAATTCAGTTTTTTCTTTTTCTTTTTTTAACGACGCACAGAATGACGACTACCATCAGGAAACAGTGCTGGAGGAACTATATGTTTGTGAAAGGGAATAGAACCATGCACACAAGTTTGATTACACAACATGCAAGTGCACTTCCTCAACAAATATCTACACAATGGTCTGTGCTGCCCATATCTGTCAAATGCTTAGTTACAAAGAACACAACAGGATAAGCTACAAAATATGGCTATAGACTCAACTCTGGATATTATTAACTAAAATGTTTATTTTGTTGATATACTTTAGTCTTGTAAATGCTAGATGCAATTTCATTAAGGCAACACTTTATTTTCTTCATATCTACAAGCTGTATTGTTAGTTTATAGCAGTTCATAAGCAGTAAATGTAGGGATTTCTCTTACCTTTAATATAAGGACTGCAAGATATAACTCTGTGGATATCCCCTCTGCCCTTTACAATTAATTTCTTAATTACTTGTTTGCTTAGCACTGTATCATGATACAAATCAAACAAGGAGGATAAGAAAAGGAAACTTTATTTTCACCTTATTTTTAAATCAATGGCTAAAATAGTATTAGTACAAGAAACACATGCTCAAGGAACAATGGTCACATTTTATGAAGAAAAAATGGACTGAAACAATTGTTGCAGCTGGTAAAGATTCTAATAGGGTGGGTTTAGCTATAATTGTTAAAAAAAATCCTTTCAAGGAAAGATTCTACAACATGATGTGGATCTCGAGGGCAGATTGTGTTATACAACTTTCACTTTTCCTCCTTTTGAAAGACCCATCTTACTATTTAACCTATATAGTCATTGCGCTAACACAAGACTTCATTACGTCAATTTACAAATCCTAACCCAATTCCAGAATTACTACATACTTACTGGGGGGGGATTAGAATTCATACCAAGACCCATTGATGGACAGATCTACACCTAAAAAACTGTTAAACAAGCTACGCTGGCGCTCTCAGATCTAAAAAGTGATTTTGAGTTAATTAACCCATTTATTTTCCAGAAGAAATCTAAACCCCTAGACAAATGTACCTTCTATTCCCAGTGTCATAAAGGCTGGTCCAGTATTTATTTATTTTTCTAATTTCTGACTTCTTTTTTCAACTAGATATAAATTTTGAGACTGGACCTAGATTCTTCTCAGATCACTCAAAAATTTTTCTTATTAATTGGCCTGAAATGTTTTGCCCCGGGATAGAGGCTATAATTGGATTCTGAACTTTAATCGTCTGGAAGAAAAGAGGACATTATAAAAGAAATTCATATTTTACTAGAAGCCTTCCTAAATGAATCCTCTGATTCCCAAGTCCGTCTAGATATTGAATGGGTTTCCACTAAAGCTCAAATTCATGTTTTTTCTCATTAAAAGTATGCCACTACAAGAGAACCCACAAATCAGAAGAAAATTCCATTAAATTGAAGACTGCCGAGCTAGAAAAGGATCTACAATTAAATTTCTCCCAAGAGACTGAAAATCAGCTATACAGGCTTCAGAAAGAATTGTACTTACTCAATGCAAGACAACTAGCTTTTTATGAAACCAAAACCTTAGCAACTTTTTCAGAATGGCCTCATATCCCTTCTAAATTACTAGCAAAATTAATCAACCATAAGAAATCATCCCCTATTATTTCTGAAATAATATACCAGGATAAGATCCTTTCTACCAATAAGGTTATTGTTCAGTTTTTTGAAGAATTATATTCTCAAATATATGGTGATCATTCACTTCTGGTCTCGGAACAAGACACTATTCAATTTTTGAAACAATTAAACTTCCCTAAAATAGAAAAAGCCTATCAGAAACGTATTGCATCCCCATCATACTTCAAGAAGTTGATTGTGTAATTAAAAACCTTAAAGCTAATAAGGCGCCAGGCCCAGATGGCTTTACCGCGGAGTTTTATAAAACCTTCTGCTTTAAAGTCTCAAAAATACTTCTACTTTTATACAACTCTATTATTGATAAGTGGATATCTGAAATAGAGTTAAGTGCTTCTAAAACTGTACTTATACTTAAAGAAAATGCAGACCCTAAACTCCCAGAAAGCAATAGGCCCATATCCTTGATTAACTTGGATCTAAAAATCTTCTCCTTAATATTAGCCAATAGATTAAAACCCACTACTCCCTTTATTATATACCCTGGGCAATCAGGCTTTAATCAACTTAGACAGACATGCGATAAAGTACAGTCATGTACACTTGCCATAAATGTAGATGTTAGAGTGTATTCACTGTTGCAGTCATCACATTTGGGTTATCCTGACAGGGGTAGTCCTCAGTCAGCCCGAATACCAGAGGCTTAGTATTTCTGCATCAGTTGCTGTTGCTCCAGGACTGACTTCAGGTTGTCAGTGGTATAAAAATCAGGCAGCCGATGCCATTACATCAGTTTTTTTTGCCCTAATTGTCAGGAGCCCCCAATAGGAAGCTAGGCTATGGTGGAAGAACACCATCAGTAGAAAGTAAATACCAAAAATTCCTTGTAAGGAGAGTGATCGAGACAGAGACACAAGGAGGATGGAGGGAGGGAAACCAGGACTGCAACAGTGAATACACTCGAACATCTACATTTATGGTAAGTGTACACAACTGTACTATGTTCTTCATGTTTCACTGCTGCAGTCATTGCATTTGGGTTGATTCCCAAAGCTGGATAAAAGGGTGGAGGCAGTCAAGAAGTGTGGGGGCTGGCTAGGATGCCCTGCAAGACTGCGGTGGCAAAGCCTGCCCTGGATTTGGAGAAGAAATAGCAGGTGGTAATGCTTGGTGAAGGTATGAACAGATCTCCATGCTGCACCCTCCAGGATGTCCCTGGTGGGGACCCCTCTGAGAAAAGCTGCAGTGGTAGAGGTTGCTCTGGTGGAATGTGTCCTGACCCCCTTAAGGGGTGGTTTCCTGTGTTGTTTGTAGCAGAAATGGATGCAGTTTGCTATCCATTTTGAGATTTTTGGATATGGCGTTGCCCTCTGCTCCTACAGTTAAGCTGACTAGCAACCAATCAGTTTTTTCTAAAATATTTAGTCCTGTCCAGGTAGAATCTGAGCTGTCTGTGCACATCTAGAGAGTGCAGAATCCTTTCCCCCTTGTTTTCTGGGTTAGGGAAAAAGGTGGAAAAATGAATGGATTGGTTGACAGCCACACTGAACACCACTTTAGGCATGATGGCTAAGTTAGCCCTAAGGGAGACCCTGTCAGCATGGAAAATGATGAAGAGCCCTACAGCCATAAGTGCTTGCAGCTCTGATATTCTTCTAGCTGAAGTGATGGCCAGAACAAAGGCGGTCTTCCAAGAAAGAAATGTTAACTCTGGTGAAGCTGCAGGTTCAAAGGGGGGGGGGGGGGCAGGGTGAGTTTTTCCAACACAAAGTTAAGGTCCCAAGCTGGGGTAGGAGCTCTTCTGGGTGGCCTCAAGTTGTTAGCCCCTCTTAGGAACTGTTTGATGAGAGGGTGTGAGAAGAGAGGTGGCTCTGTGCTGAAATGAGCAGAGATGGCTGAGGCATGAATTTTAATAGGAGAGAAGGATAGACCCCTGTGTAGTAGGTCTCCCAGGTAATCCAGGATGAGAGGTAGGGTGGGCTGTGCAGTTTCAGCTCCTTTAGCCTGGTTTCATGTGCAAAACCTTTTCCACTTGTCAGCATAATATTTTCTAGTGCTGGGGCGTCTGACCTCATGTAGAACATCTAAAACTTGTTTGTTTTGGCTGGCAGCTTGAAGAAAGGTCAGGGAATAAGCCAGGCTGCCAGGTTGAGGGTCTGCAATTCGTGATGCATGAATTCTCCATTCCTCTGCGTCAGGAGTGTTGGGATCTGAGGAAGGTGCCATGGTGGCAGGGGTGGAAGGCTACGCAGCAGTGGGTGCCAGTGCTGGCGTGGCCAGTCTGGGGCAATCAGGATTGCCCTCAGTTTTTCCTCCCTTATTTTGAGCAGTACCCTTGAAATGATTGGTAGGGGGGAAATGCATAGACTGAGTACTTTAACCACTGGAAGGACAGAGCATCCACTTTCCAGGCCTTGCTGTGAGGTTCCCTGGTGCAGAATTTGCTGAGCTGATTGGGGTGGGAGGCAAAGAGGTTGACGTTCAGGGTAAGGGTGGAGGTTCTGTGGTCTAGCTGCCACTCTTGTGGGTCTAGCAGGTTTCTTCTTAAGTTGTCTGCCAGAGAGCTTAGAGAGCCTGGCAGGAATTGTGCTAATAGGTGTAGCTGCATGGCTGAGGCAGTGTGCCAAAGGGTCATGGCGAGCCTGCAGAGGTGCCCCGGGGAGAGTAGGGTTCTGAAAGCTTTCAGGGCATGCTGAACAGCTAACATCTCTTTTTGGTTGATGCGCAGATGTATTTGATTTGAACTCCATTGGCCCTGAATACACCTGCTGTCCAGGTGAGCACCCCAGACATAGCCTGATGCATCTGTGGGGTGAGGGTCTGGGTGGCTTGGGGTTGTGAAAAGGGAAGTCCCTTGTTGTAGTAGCATGCTGCTGTCCACCAAAGAAAATCTTTCCTTAGACAAGGTATCATTGCTATTAAGAGTTCCCAGGTCTTGAGAGTGCAAGGTATCATTGCTATTAAGAGTTCCCAGGTCTTGAGAGTGCTGACAACAAAGGCTTTTTATGTACCATTGTAGTTTCCTCATATGCAGTCTAGCATATGGAATGAGTACAATGCAAGAGGCCATGAACCCTAGAGCTTGCAGGATTTTCCTTGGGGATAACTGGGTTCTGGTGGCTAGTTGAGAGAAGTAGGCTGTCAGGTAGGCTTGTTTTTCTGGTATAAGGAATGCCATCTGGGATGCTGTGTCGAGGCTTGCTTCCAGGAATACAATTTTTTGCGTGGGGACTAGTTTTGATTTCTTTTTGTTGACAGTATACCCCAGGGAGGTCAGTCTGTCCTTTACAAAGGTCAGGTGCTGTAGCAGCTTTTCCTGACTGTTTGCTTGAATCAGGCAATCATCTAAGTGTGGGTAAATTTGAATATTTCTTTGTCTGCAAAAAACAATGGTGGGAGCCAGACATTTTGTGAAAACTCTGGGAGCTGTAGATAAGCTGAAGGGAAGCACAGAGAACTGAAAGTGCATTGATCCTGCCCTGAAATGTAGGTATTTCCTGCATGATTCCCTGATTGGGATGTGTAGGTAGGCCTCTTTTAGGTCTAGGGTGGCTAACCAAGCATCATTGGAAAGCATAGGGAGAAGCTGCTGGAGGGTGAGCATTTTGAATTTTGGCATCACCAGAAAGATGTTTAGAATGGATAGATTGATGCTGGGGCGCCATGTAGCCTCTTTTCTGGGTACCAAGAAGAGTCTGGAGTAGAAACCTTGGCCTATCTATTCTGCAGGAACATGCTCTATTGCTCTCATGGAGAGCAGGGAAAGGAGTTGCTTTTGGCCTCTGTCCATTGGTTTTGGGGAAGATCTGGGAACCCTTTTGGGGGTGGCAGAGTGTGGAAATAAAATTTGTATCCCTGGGACACTGTTGAGGACCCAGCGGGTCTTTGGTAATGGTGGCCCAGTTGCTTGCATGGAAGGAGAGTTTTCCTCATAGGGGCACGAGCAGGTGGGCAGAGGGAGGAGGTGGAAGTGAAAAGTCACTGAGTTCTTACCATAAGATGGTGGGTTTGCACTCCCTGGTTTTGAAGAAGAGCAACTCCATTACTTACATCTCTGCATTCCCTGGGGCTGTTGTCGGGGGGGGGGGGCTGCTTCCCCTGGGTCTGGGCTGAGCTGGCCTGGAGGGGGCAGGAAAGGACCAGTGCTTGAAGGGGCAATGCCTACTGAATTTCGGTGGCTGGACTTGTAAGATGTCTTTAACTGTCTGCATAGATTTAGCTTTTTCTTCCATCTTTTTTAAGACCTCTTCTGCCTTGGTGCCAAATAAGTTGCCTTTGTTCAAGGGTGCGTCCAATAATCTGGATTTGACATGGTCTGGCAAGGTCTGTTCCTTAAGCCAAGCATGCCTTCTAAGAACAGAACCAGTGACTGCTGCCCTGCAAGATGCTTCTAGGGTGTCAAAACCACATTGTAAGGTGTGCTTAGTTACTTGACTTGCAGAATGCATTAAATATTGCAACTCTATTTTCTGCACAAGCAGGAAAAGTAGATATTTTTTGTTTGAGGAGTTCCATGGTATGTTGCTGATATTTCAGCATGTGGAACTGACAATTTAATGTTCTAATAGCAAGAGTGGCAGAGGTGTATACTTTTTTACCCCATCTGCCTAATGCTCGGGAATCCCTATCTGAGGGGGTGGGACTCTTAGCTGAAGTTACTTTGACTCCTTTAGGTCCTTGAGAGATGACCTTGGGGTCAGCAGTAGAATTTTTGAAAAGGAATTTGTGAGAGTCAGGGACTCAGGTTTCCTGGGAGCAGGAGGGAGGGTGTCAGGGGTCAGACTGGACTCCATAAAAACATCATCCACAACATCCAGGACTGGAGGAATGGCCAGAGGTCTGTGCTGTGGAAGATCGAAGAATTCCCCGAGTCTCTTTTCTGACTGAGGGTAATCCTGACATTCCAATTGGAAATGCTTCCTTAAAGTATGCAGGGTTTCCCCCCAAAAAAAGTCCTCGGGTGGAGAGGCTGAAGGGATGGATTCCTCTGCATCAGAATCCTCATAAGCAGAGAGGGGTTGCATATCTTCATATTCAGATGCATCTGAGTCATCGGACTCCTGTTCAGATAAAACTACTGGGGGCAAGTCTCTTTCTTTTGGAAGGGGTAAGCTTGGCTTCCCCTAATAAACATTATAAGGTCTTTAAGCATTTCAGACTGAGGCAAGGAAGCAGGGGTCTGAGCCTGGGTCGTTGTTTTTTTGGGTGTGGTTCATAATCTTGGCCTTAGAAACTCAGTTGTTTTTGAAAGAACTAAAGACGCGAAAAAAGTCGTCAGTCTAAGTCGAGTGTCGGTAGTGCGAAGTACTTCCTCAGAAGCCAGTGCCTGCTCAGCGGCTCAGGACCCATCCAAGGAAGAGACATCTCCAGGATCCTTAGTCGAAGAAGAGTCTCGTGGCATAACTCCGAAAGGGTCTCGCTAGTGGCCTGCAAATCCACAGAAACAGGCATCAGGCGCTGCAAAAGCACCTCACTGAGAATCGGAGAACTGACGACTAATTTAACAGAAGTGTCGTCGGCAGTTTTGGACCTGTGCGGTCTGTCTCTGTCTTTATCCTTACGTTTTTTCAGAAGATTGGTGGTCAGATGGCTTCCCAAAGCCATATTGGAATTTGAGGACTGACAGCGAAAATATCTAGCTACAATAAGGGCCCGATGACGTATAGTTCTGACATTGAACAAAGCACAAAAGTGACAGTGGGGGACATCGTGGTCTGGGCCTAAACAGGTGACGCAGTAAGAATGGAAGTCTCGGTGTGGTATTTGCTTTCCATAGGAGAGACAATTTTTAACTTTTTCTGACATCGGTAAGAACAAGAAAAAAGGATCCCCAATGGTGTACTTAGCTTTAGAAGACTTCAACTTCACTTCTGAAATGAAAACTCAGGTAGTGGCTGACCGGCACTCATGCAAACTGCTTCTGCTTCGGGCTCCTCAGCTAGAAAGACTGATGTAATGGTGTCAGCTGCCTGATTTTATACCACCGACGACTTGACATCAGTCCTGGAGTGATAGCAACCGATGCAGAAATACTAAGCTTCTGGTATTTGGGCCGACTGAGGGCTACCCCTGGCAAGATAACCTAAATGTGATAACTGCAACAGTGAAACATGAATAACATCACTAACACTGGATGCCCTACTAAAACTAGCCAACTTAAGCCAAAGCCATGCTTTTGCATTAGCTGTAGATGCTTCCAAAGCCTTTGACAGACTATCTAAACTTTCTGGTGCTTACTGTCAACACTATACACTAATGCCTATATCTCCTTATATATAAATAAGACTACCTCGAACAGGATAAATATAAAAAATTGGTACATCTCAAGGTTGTCCCCTCTTCCCCATATCTTTTTAATTTGTATATTGAACCATTACTCTTACTTATTGTGCAAAAATCTTTTCATCAACCACCGAAATTATTTAAAACTAAAATTCTTTCATCAGCCTTTGCAGATTATCTAAATATATACTTTACAATGCCAAGTTCAGCTATTCCAAAAATCCTTAGCTCAATAAATGCCTTTTGAAATTCTCTAATTATAAACTAAACCTAGATAAATCCATAATCTTCCAGATTAACTCACTCAGTCTGTCTCTTTATTCCCTTCTGATCGACATTAAAGTATCTCCCTCTTTGAAATATTTGGGAATCTTATTTCAACATAATCCAAAGCCAGATACCTAAAACAACATTACGTCTCTTTGGTCAACCATAAAGCAAGATTGTATTAGATGGGGTAAACTTCAGCTTCCCCTTCTGTCCATAGTAGCGATCATTAAAATGAACGTACTACCTAGTTTACTATAAAGATTTACAACTACAATGATAATAATACATAATAATTTCTTTAAAAAACTTCACTCCTCCTTAGCTAAATTTGGTCTCCTAAATCAATGAGAATCTCCTATCAAAGGCTTACAGGCCCTAAAGATAAAGGAGGGTTAAATCTCCCCAATTTCAAACTCTTCTATGACATTCTCAGCATCAACAGACTTCTTTTAATAGCTCAGCATAAAGCTGAGAGATCAGACTGGTCCTCTCCCTGGTTAGAATTCTACCATAAATATATTAAATCACTAAATATTAATCCTAAAGCTCTCCCTTTCCTAAATAAAACAAATCAGAAAAAATTAAAATACACACCTCCCTAAGAAATATAACAATCTTTCAAAACCTTATTAAATCACTGAATTTAACTAATGCTTTTCTTATCTTACAACCTATACTCAACCAGAATTTCAAAATCAATAATTCAATGATAAATCTAGTTTCCCCTTGCTAAATGAATACAGGATATTAGACCTCTATCCCTACAGAGACCAATCCAAGGCAGATCTGAGAGTGTAACAGTCTCCCTAAAAGCTACGTTGTAATATTAAGACAAAAAAATGAAGTCTATCTCAATAAACTATCCTATTCCCAGTCTAGAGTCTGACATTAAATAAAAAAGCAGATCTACACATTTTCTGGAGCTGGAAGTGTGTTTATAAACTCTGGTGCTCTTTGAGAGATAAATTTCTTAGGATGGGTTATGAAAAATCAACTTTTTCTTGGGAATTTGCCATATTACACATTGCCCGACCTGAGATCATGAAATTTCACTGCCGTATCTTAGTCACATTATTTGCATTACTAAAACTGTATGTCACATTCAACTGGAAAGAAAGAGCCATACTCAGCTGGAAAGAGATTAAAACAATGGCAATGAAATACATAACTGTCCACACGTTTCTTAATTCAAATATTGAAGACTATAAATGCTTCATGGAATATTGAGATACTATCTTCGACCTTTTATTGAACTAAATTTACCCACTCCAAAGATATGTTAAGGGTCTTAGTTAGAATACCTTGATCTCTTCTTTTATATATTTCCCCTGTCCAAAGTTTGCGAAGGCAGGGCATCCACACAAATTCAATAAGCTTTGTAACATCATATGTGTATCTGTTTTTTTTTTTTTTTTTTGGTTAAGCTGATCTCCCTCTTTTTAAGGCATTTTTTAAATAGTATACATATTACTGTCTTCCTTTATTTTCTTGGTTTATATTTTTATGTTGTTGTAATATGCTGAGAATGCACGTTAAGAATATCTGTACAAAAACATAACTATTTTACCTCAAGTTGCTATCCTTGTTAAATTGCGATTTATGGTTTCTGTTTGCGTGTGTGTTATCTTATTTGAAAAACTAAAAGATTGAGGGAAAAAAATTACTACAGAATCAAGACAACTTATGTAGAACATTCTAAAGGAATGAGAAGCATACTAAATGGTTCTCTGAGAGAGTACCTGATGCATGGAACAGACTACCAAATTACATTAAAGCAAGTACTAATTTAGATATTTTTAAGAACAGCCTGGACACTTATTATGGAAACAAGTGTTTTGGTATACTGGCAAGCTGGAAGGCCATTGATGCCCATGCTTGAAATATTTGTATGCGTTTATGTATCCTTTGGATGAGATGTTAAACAGAGGCTCCATCTGCCTGATTTGGTGGTAGCTCAAGTGGATGTAAAAGATCCCACAGCACCTATCAATAAGAGTAGAGGTCCTTTATTTATATACAAAAATAGCTCTTATTTATATATTTACAAATATTTAGAAATGTATACAAATATACAGGTATACATATCTATTTACACATATCCATAATTTCCCTTACAATCATACTAAATTTTCATCTTTATTAGACCCCCCACTCCTTTTTTCCATAACCACTATCTGATTTTACTTAATATTGTTAATAAATCCATTCCACATTAAACATAATTTCACTTTCACTCCATATAACCCATGTAATGAAATAACTTTTTTATTCTTTTAACACTCTACTTCTACTCTTATATCCATATTTAATAATATTCATGTTTATTTTATCCATTTCTTTTGCGTCTTCAAAAAAATTTTCTTTACATAGTTTGCCCCGTAACATTTTTACTCTTTTACATTTCAAAAACACGTTCTGTAGTTTCTTCTTCTTGACAATGTAAATATATTCCATCACTTTTCTTTTTATACAGCATATTTACTTTTACTGGCAATTTATCTATTACCAGTCTCCACAAACAATCTTGATATGCTACTTTCTAATTACGCAGTCTGCTTATTTTTATAGTTTTAATTATTTCATCTGTTAATTTTTCCCATGGTTTTACACAGGAATGTTTTATCATTACATTCTTATATCATACCTTTCTATCTTTCTGTATCATTTTTTTATTTTCCA
>NC_056732.1:171192712-171207712 GCF_019279795.1 Protopterus annectens
TCATGGTTAAAAGGTCATTGTGAATTACTACCGTAGCATTCTTAATAATCCATTCCAAAACTAGTCAGTCCCCTCCAAAGGTAAGAATCAAACACTGTACTTTGTGTGTGTTAGTCAAACACCTTAACCATTATACAAGCCCCCCCCAATCATTAGCCGTATATATACTTTTTCATCAATTTTCTCTCTTTTTTCCCTTTTGTACTTATCTCTTTAAATTTTATTTTTTTGTCTTTTACCCTTTTACTAACAGAATTCTATTTTTTCTTTTAATACCTTCCAATTTATGTCTCCATCACTTGGTCAGAACCTTCTTCTATGTCCTCTTTCATTTTTCCCCACTGAATTTTTCTTCTATTTCTACGACTTCTAAAATTTCTTCTTTGTTCATTTTCTCCTTTGTCCTTACTCTTATTTTCATTTTTGCAACCTATCCATAAATATCCAGTTTTGCTCCACTTATAATATTTCAATTGACATGTTTTGCATCATGTCCCATTATCACAAATGTAACATTTTCTTTTGTCACAGCTACTTATCAAATGTCCTTTCCACAAAAATAAATAACATGTTTTGGGGTGTCCCCAATATTTTACAAAATCTCTATTCTGCTCCACATTTATCATGCTTGGTACATGTATAACGTATTTCACTTCCTATTTTAACACAATATTACAATCCCAGCCACCAGTCATAAACCCCTTTTGTCAATCTTTTGCAATGTCCATGACTTCTTTACATAAAAGTTTTCAAAGGTCCTTTCAAAGTCTCTCTTTCTACCTCTGTTCAAAATTGTACATTACTTTTCTTTTTTGTCTCCCTATTAAATGTTTTTATCACAAAGATTCCACGGGTTGCAGTCTTTTTTCATATTCGCCAAGAACATTTTCCATTGAAAAAACAGTCTCAAATATGTCACAAATTGTCTCTTTGTTACTAAGAATAAATCCTCTTACCGTGTGTGATTTTACACCCAAAGGAGCTATTAAATTGTTCCACACTTCATATCTGTCTATTTCTTTGTCTTCTTTACTATGAATCCTTACCACATACTCCCGTTTTTCATTTTCTTCGTCTTTTTCTGCTCCTCCCCTTTTGCCTCCTTTTACTTTCTCTGCATATGTTTTCTTTTCCATCTCACCATTCTTTAGGCTCGTCTCTGCATCATTCTATATTTTCTCCAATGCCCCCCCCCAACACAGGAAGCATCTACATCTTCCGGATCACTCCGCTTAAATCATCCCACAACCCTCCCAACTGCAGGGTTGTAATTATAAATACATAATTTAATGCATCTTCATCAAACAGATTTTTTTCAAACATCTTTTCAGAATCCTGCACACATTCTCTGGTCTCAGTATTTGCTTTCTCCTCCATTTCTCTCACCACTCCATCATCTCCTTCGCTCTCCATCTGCCTCCCTGTTTCTCTGGGCCACCTCTGCAACTGGAATGGAAACAGGAAGTGCTCTTGCAAAATGGGTCCCAATTGCAACAATAATGAGTAGGAAGTTTCTCAATGCCCTGGTCCAATTTTCACTAGTAGCATAAATACCACCTCAAGTCTCCCTTGAAAAGCGGTTACTAGTCTAGTGGGACTAGTCTGGTCAACAAAGGATAAAGAAATAAAAATAAAATAGCTGAATGGTGTACTGCCGCCACTTGCAAAATACTTGGGAAGGTATAAACAACTGCTATTTTTTGTTTTGTTGCCAGTACAATTTCTCTTACTGAAATATTAATTCCAGACAGAGGTTTGACATGTACTGAATTTCCCTGATTGAGTGTTGCTTGTTGACATATAACAATGTATATTTGCCAAATAATGTATATTTGTACATTAACCATATTAAGTATATTCACTGTTGCATCCAGGTTTCCCTCCCACCATCCCCCTATGTGGTGCATTTGCTTGTAGATGAAGGAAATGTTTCTTTACTGCATGTATGTTTATTGGCATTATATATTTAGCCTACCCTTTTGGGGGCACCTGACATCTGGGGCAAGAAAAACTGAAGAAAATGGCGTTGGCTGCATCTTTTATACCCCTGGCGCACTGACGTCAGGGAAGAGACGACAGCAACCGACGCCGGACCAGGACTTTGGAATTCAGGCCGACTGCAGGTAGCCTGCCAGCAGGATAACCCAAGAGTAATGACTGCAACAGTGAAACACAATGAACATGTAGTGGTCCACAAAAATCACAAAAACTGATAAGCCAAAGAAGAGCCATAAAGACGATAAAGTGGACTATTGAGGATGAGAAAGAAATTATGTATTGCTACTATTATGCAAAAAGCCCAGAATTTCCAGACACAAGACATACAAAATTATTGAGAGTAATTACAGGAAAGAAAAATACTTCCACAAAAAAAATGATCAGAAGCTTCAAATAAAAATTTGTATTCATTAATACAACAGATTTGTGAAAAACAGTATGTAGATCAAGAAACTTTGATCTGTTTGGAAAAAGAAGCATCTGAGGAAGTGCGAAAATATTAAAACCTAGAGATTTTTGAAAAGAATAAAAAATAAATATGGACATGGGAAAGAAAGAGAGATTTAATATGGTGCAATATTTATACAAAAGAGAAAGCAAAACTAACCAATCCAAAACAGCAGCACCAAAACTATTTGAAGAGAAACAGGCAAAGGAATCTGCTCATGGAATACTGTACAATACCAAAAATAAGAAGACAAAGAGGAAAAGTAGAAAAGAAGGTTAGTAATGGAGAAGTTAAATAAACAGAAACTGAGGTTATGGAATACCTGCAAAGTGAAGGATTCAGTGCAGAAAATCTAATTCAGAAAGCACCATAACAGGCTAGAGCAATGGATATCAAAATTAAGGGGAAACCAGTGGAACAGGAAGCAATTGGTCAGGTGCCATATGAAGATATTTTTGAGCCTTCCACAGGAAACCATTATAAGTGTTCACTTAAAGCATGGATTGACTACAAAAAAGCATTTGACAGGTGTCCCACATTCATGGATAAAAGAGTGCTTAAAAATGTATAAGATATACCTTACACTGATCGACTACATTACAGTGACCATGAAACAGTGGCAGACAACTTTACAATTAAGCCATGATAAAGGACAAATTATCCCAGGGATAAACATTCAAAGGGGGATATTCCAGGGTGAATCTCTTTCACCGCTGATATTCTGCCTTGCCCTTAACCCATTAAGCTGTCTACTAAACAGTTTTCGCCATGGTTACAATTTGGCTCCTAGAAAACAAGTGTAAATACTTATTATCTTCTTTTTGTCAATGATTTAAAACTGTACAGCTCATCAGATGAGGAACTGAAAGCACAGCTGCAAGCTGTCAAAACTTTTTCAGATGATACAAGAATGTCATTTGGCTTTGATAAATGTGCAAAAGCAACCTTTAAAGCAGGAAAACATTACTTTGGGACAAGAATGTGATATAAAAGAACTTGAGCAAGGAAGTGTGTATACATATTTGGGAACTTATGAAAGAGCAACAATAAAATATGAACAAATGTGAATGAACTTAGTAAGGAATACTTTAGAAGACTTAAATTAATCCTGAAAACAGCATTGGCATCTAGGAACACAATCCAAGCTATAAACCAATTTGCTTTTCCTGTCCTTACAGTTTTGGAGTAACTGACTAGCCCCAAAACATGTTGGATAGATTAGATAGAAAGACAAGAACGATGCTTCAAACTAACTAAATGATTTATAAAAATCAGTGCATAACAAGATTATATATTCCCCGTTCTGAAGGAGGGATCCGCCCTGAAAATGATTACATGCACTGGTCTGTAATCGTGGGACTCCACACATATCTGCTGACTTCAAGATCCTAAAGTAGTGAAAGTTTTGAAACATGAGAAGAATAAATCTAAGATGACTTCTCTGCTTAATCTAGCAGAAGCATATTGGTGTCAAGCAGGAATGGAAATCAAACTAGAAACAGATAAAAATCAGGCAGCAACTGAATGTGCCAAAAAACAAAAGAAAGAATACAAGGTAAAGGACCAGGTGAGAAGACAAGAAATGTAGAAAATTCATAAATATATTTGCAGGTATAGAAAACTTCGGGAAGAACCTCTTGTTGATCAGGAACAAATGCAGGAATGGTTAAAGAGAGGTGAATTCAAACCTAGAGATGAGAGGTTAATATTGGTGACCCAAGATAGTGGGATGCATACACATTGGTTTACAAAGTCCAATGAACATGTGGGAGAAACAGACAATTGTGTAAGTTTTGTAAAACAGAATTGGAAACAGTTGCACACCTCATTGCTGGTTGTGACATACTAGTGGAAGAAGGACTGTATACTGAAAGGCATAATAATGTGACAAGATTGCTGCACTGGGGATTGTGCAAACACTATGGTACTGAAGTGGCTGAAAAACACCGGAAACAAGCATCAGAGAAAACAAAGTCTACATCACATGGGACCACCTATTACCAACAGTTCAAGAGATAGATGCTAGAAAACTGGATACAGTGCTCTATGAAAAAAAAACAAAAGTAGCACTGACCATTGAAATCACCACACCAAGTGACTACAGTGTCTCGCATACAAAGAGACACAAGTCATAAAATATCAGGATTTGCAAGCAGAAATGACAGCAATGCGGAAGAAAGATATCCACAGTGTCCCAATAGTAGTAGGAGCAATGGGTCTTATAGAAAAGAATCTACAATCATATTTAGGTATGTTACCAATACATGCAACTCTGTATGAATTGCAAGAGGAGTCATTACTGGGCACACTGCGGGTGCTGCGAACAGCACTCCTGGCCGATGTCAGAATAAAACAAAACTAATATCATGAACTTTAGTTGTACTTTGACTTAGGAATGGGGTCCATTCCCATCATGGTATTAGAAACTCAAAAGATTTGGAGAAATTAAAAAAACAGGAAGAGTCCGAATAGAGATATATGAGATCAGCAAGAAAAGAACAGGAGCAGTATTGCTGGAACTGAAGTCATCCTAAAGTATTGGTGAGTGCCTTCACACAGTGGACCCTGTTTTCACAAACTCTCACCAAGACAATACTTATAAACTGTATATTATATAGCACATATCACACAGACAGGTGGGTTAAAAAGACTGCTGGGTGCACAAGTCTCAGGACAAAAAAGGTGCACAATCCTGATGTGTGCACTGGTGCCAGAAATGAAAAAAGGGGCAGTGTAGAATCCTCAAGACACAGAAACATTCATGCAATGGGGTTAGGCTAGGTTCAGGTGGAGGATGCCCCCACCCCTGTTGTAGAAAGAAATAGTAGTCCACCCCCCCCCCCCCCAAAAAAAAAAAAAACTGACAAGTCAAAAAAGAACCATAAAAATAACAGAATGGACTATTGAGGATAAGGAAGAAATTATGCATTGTTACTATTATGCAAGAAGCCTGGAACTTCCAGATAGAAGATATTCAAAAAGATTAAGAGAAAATTTGAAGGAAAAAAAATACTTGCATGAGAAAAAATTGTCAAAAGCTTCAAATAATATATGTTCATTAGTGAAACAAATCCACGAAAAGCATTACATAGACAAATAAACTTTGTCCTGCCTGGAAAAAGATGTGACAGAGGAAGTTTGAAAATATAATGAACAAATTCCAGAGACTTTTAAAAGTACAAAAAAAGAAATATGGACAATGGAAAGGAAACAAAGATCTGATATGGTACAATATTTATGCAAAGGAGAAAGCCAAATTCATCAATACAAATATCTCTGTAGCTGCCTTTATTTATTTTTTTTTTGGAGAGACATATAGGCACATACATCCATATATCAAAATTTTCACAACAAAAATAAGAACACAAAGGGGAATATAGAGCAGAATAGTAAGGTAAAAGTTAAACAAACAGAAGTGAAAGATTTAGTGGAGAAAAGCCAACTCAGGTAACATTACAGTATGATGGAACGATTCCCCAAATTAAGGACAGAAAGGTGAAAATGGGAAGTATCCGAACACTTGCCACATAATAATGTTCTGGAGTCTTTAGTAGGAAACCAGTACAAAAGTTCAGTTGGAGTTGCATGGCATGGGAAGGGCCAGGAAACAATGGCAACTCTGACACAGGTAATGTAGAGTAATGGGCCAATAAATTCCCAAATGAAGGAATAACTAATGGCGCAGGATGCAGTTGGAAAGGATATGTCACAAGATGATTTTATTTATTTATTTATTTTAATTTATTTTACATTTGTTGACCGGGCTAGTCCAGCTGGATATATGTCCATTTTCAGTGGATGCCCGGGGAGATAAGCTCCAAACTTGAACATTAAAGTGAAAAATAATAGAAAATCTTGCTAAATACATAAAGTAACAAGATAGATTCAAACATTACAAATTGTGGCATAGTAGTAACATATAAACACACAGTAGTTAGAGAAAACAACGACAACAATAAATAAATAAATAAAAATTAACATGTGATATACAATAGAGAATACTATCATAATGTACAGAGAGAAAGGATACAGGAAAGTAGTAAGATGACAGTTATATATGTACACTTTTTTTTAATAGATAATTAGAAGGAGATATAAATCAGTGGATGCAAAAAATGAATAGATTTTGGGTTCTAAAGATCAGGGGTTTAGTCAGGGGTCAAGAAAATAAAGTTAGTCAGGATTAGTACAGGGGAACCATTGTGTTTTAAGGTAGAGCCTGAGTTTCTTTTTGAAGACAGGTTTTGAGGGAATAGTAGAAAGTTCAGAGGGAAGCAAGTTCCAATCTTTACCAACAGTGTTAGAGAAAAGGGAATCTCCGGCCCTGTTGTTTGCTTTGTCAATATTTACAAGAAGTTTGTGTGCAGATCTTAGGGACTTTAGGTTATGGTAGGGGTGAATAAGAGTAGATAGTATAGGTGTTTTGTTAGGTTGATAAAGAATTTGATGGGCTATGCCTAGTTGATTAAGTTTTAGTTGCAGTTGAAATTCAAGCCAGCCTAGTTGTTTTACATTAGTACAGTTGTGGGTTCTGTAAGGGTTGCCTGTGGCAAATCTGGCTATGTTGTGGTAGGAGTTTTCTAATTTCAAGATACTCTTTTTTGATAAGTTAGTAAATATGGGAGAGGCATAGAGAAGGGGTGAGATAAGGAGGGAGTGGGCTATAGTTGTTCTAGATTCTGGAGTGAGGAAAGGTTTGATTCTGTAAAGAGAGCCTATTTTTTGTTAATAGTTTTCAATGGGATACTTGTATGGGTATCGAAGTTAAGGTTGTTGTCAATGGTAATGCCTAGTAGTTTGGTAGTAGGATCTTGTGATATAGGTGTGCCATTTTTAGATGTTATAGTAAAGTCTAAATGGGGAGATTTGCTGGAAGGTGTGAAGAGGAGGAGTTTAGTTTTTTTTGGGTTAAGTAGTAGACAGCACTGGGAAAACCAATCTTCTACAGAATTAAAGATGTGTTGTGTGAGGGAGTGAAGATCAGATACAGATGTGGCTGAGCAAATTAGTGTAGAATCGTATTTGTATTGTATGCATGTGGCTTGGGGAACTACTTGGTGGAGGTCAATGATAAATAAAGAAAACAGGAGGGGACCCAGTATGGACCCTTGGGGAACGCCAATGTTGATAGGTAGTTGGGAGGATAGAGTGGAGTTCCAGAGTACTGCTTGTTGTCTGTTATTTAAGTAGGACTTAAACCAGTTTATAGGTTTGGTTATAGAAGAATATGTATGAGTATGTAGTGGTTGACCATGTCAAAAGCTTTGGAAAGGTCTAAAAAAAGTGCAGAGGAAAGGTTGTTGTGGTTACGATTTTTGTTGATTGTGTCTGTAAAGGAGAGTAGGGCAGTGGTGGTACTGTGGGATGGTCTGAAACCGTGTTGGGTATTAGAGAGTAAGTTATTTAGGAGAAGGTGGTCAAGCAGTTGCTTGTGGATGCACCTTTCCATTATCTTAGATAAGGGAGAGAGTAGGGCTATAGGGCGGTAGTTAGAGATATCAGTAGAATTACCACCCTTATGAAGTGGGATATGTGAGATTTTCCAAAGTTTAGGGACATATCCCTCAGTGATATTTCTGTTGATAAGTATAGAAATTGGGTAGGCTATTGATTTGTCTGCTAATTGCAAGTATTCTGCGGGTATTAGGTCTGCAGAGGGAGTACATCGTTTGAGTTTTTTGATAAGGGAGAGAATGTAGGATGTTGGGACAGGTTGGAAGTGAAATGGGGGAGGTGGGTTTAAATTGTGGTTAGATATGTTTGTGTTTTTGTTGGGGAGTTGACTGGCTAGGGTTTGAATTGGTTCGGTAAAAAAGGAATTAAAGTCATTTGCAATTTGGTTGGGGTTCCTTATGTCAGAGCCTTGTGGGTTGGGTGTGACAGGTTTACTAGGCTGTAGTAATTGTCTTATGTTTGCCCAGAACTTTTGTGGGTTATTTTGGTAAGTATGCTGAGGTTTCAAGTAAAAGTTTTTTTTTATCATTCATTATAGCTTTTTTGGTCTCATTCCTGAGTTGTTTGAAGTTTTGGTAGTCAGCTGTGTTTTTAGTTAAGCGAGATTTCTTCCAGATTTTATTTCAGAGATTGATTTTTTGCTTGGTTTCTATTGAGAGCCAGGGGGGCTGATTTAGTTCTAATTCTAATAGAGCGAGTGGGGGCACGGTAGCTGAGTATGGCCAGAAACTTAGTATTAAAGAAATCTACAGCATCATCAAGAGAAAGGTGTTTTAAGGGTGTCCAGTTACATGCGTTCAGTTCACTTTGAAATAGTTCCAAGTTGAAATTTTTTTAGATTGGATTGTACTGGTAATGTTATGGGTAGGAGGGTTGGTTTTAAGCCTGATGATGTAGGTTAATAAGTGATCACTTATATCATCAGGGAGGGTTCCTGTTACAAAAGTATGAGGTTGATTATTGGTGAGAATCCAATCTAAGGTACTTTCTTTTTTGTTAGTTTTATTTATTCTAGTGGGGGAGGTGATAGTTTGTGAGAACCCATAAAGGTTAATATGGTCTGTAGGATGTTTGTTGTTGCAAGATTCCCAATCAATGTTTACGTCACCTAGGATGATTGTTTCTTGGGGTAAGTTTAGAGATAGCCAACACAGGATCTTTTCTAAGGTAGAAATATTATTTCCTGGGGGAACATAAATGCAAATAATAAAGATGGATTAGGCTGTGTTTAGTTCAAGTTTGGTAATAAGAATTTCAGCATTAGAGTCCTGGGGAGGTTTTTGGTTGAAAATGGTTATTTGAAGGCTAGACAAATAAGATAGCTACACCACCACCTTTTTTAGATTCCCTGTCAAGACGCAACATATTATAGCCAGGAGGAATGACTCCAGTGTCTCTTGTTGAAGGTTTTAACCAGAGTTCTAAGAGAGCATGCAGTTGAGTTGTGTTATTATTAATACTACGTATGTTGAGGTTAGCTATTGAGAGTGAGTTTTTGTTTTTTTTAAATAGTGGGTACACTGTGGGGTTTTGGTAAATGGATTGATTTGAGGAGGAGTTGGTTGGACCTGGGTTTGGGTGAATATCTCCATTTCTAAGTGAGAGAAGTAGGGTTAGGTATGCAGTGTTTGCATATTTACTTTGTGGGAGGGTTAACCTTCTAGGATTTAGATGTACATGTTTTATGTGGGTTATCCTATGACATCTGGGTGAAAGATAGCTAGGTGTGGAAGTTATGTTAATATGATGGTTGTGGTAGGTAGGAATTGAAGAGTAAGTTAGTTTAGTTGGGTTGCTAAGGTGTGATAGTAGTGGGTGTTCATAGGAGGTTGTACTTTGTGCTAATATTAAAAGGGGAATAAGTGTGAGCAAAACTATGGTATGTTTGAGGACTAGGGTGGGGAGTTTATACATATCAAAAGTGGTTAGTAAGTTGTAGTAACTAGTACAGGTGTAGTGGGTGTGTTATTGTAAGGCAAAGTTCAATGGTGTATGTTAAAGGGTGTGGTTAAAAGAAAAAATAAGGAGGGAATAAAGATGATTGGTTAATTGTGGATAGGTTGTAATTGGAGGAAAAGGGGAGGGGGTGTGGTTAGGTAGGTAGAAATGCGGATGCAGTTGGGGGTGGGTGGGAATTGGGGGTAGGGTAGGGGAGCGGAGTGAGCCCGCAGGGCGAACAGAGCGGGTAGAGACAAAGGAGGAGAAGTTAGCGAGGAAAACAATCAGCTATGCAGGTAGCTTTAGGTTGGAAAGGCAGGATAGAAGTGGAGAAGGTTAGAGAATAAAGGTGGAGTCTAGAGAAAGACTTCTAGTGGAGTACAACTGAAAGGCAGAAGTAAGTATGAGTAGGAACACAGCAAGAAGCTTCGTAGATGGTTAAAGTTTGCAATGGTAGCACAGGGGGAGGGGGAGTGTTGGATGGGAGAAAGGCGCCCCCTAATGGGCAGTTCAGGAAATGAAGGTGAGTTAGTAAGGGAGCAGAGTAGTGTAGGAGAGTGTAGGGAAGAAACCTAAAGTGAGAGGGGGTGAAGGTAAGTGTTAGAGGTGTATAGGTTGATAGGTAGATACAGAATAGAATGTTAGAGGTGTATAGGTTGATAGGTAGATAAAGAAAAGGGGTAAGGCTGCTGGCTGCTCAGGTGCTCAGCGAACTTTGAAGCCCTGAAACAGGTGGTGACTAGGGGTCTGTTTCATCAGCTAGATTTTGTCCATAACATACTTAGTTTTGTCCTTCATGGAGGGTGCAGAAAGCAGGAAGCTGGAGGTTGAGTCCACAAGCAAGTGGACTGGTTTCTTAACACACCAGGTAGGCTGAGGTTAAATCAGGAGCAGGCTCAAATTGAATTGGGTACTTAGGGAAGAAGGGAGATAAAAGATAGAGGAGAGAAACAGGGTTAGCAATTCAGCTTTTATATTCAAAAAGGCAGTAATAGCTAACAGTAATACTTATAACATTGCAATTAGTGATTGAGATAAAATGCATACATTTAGCCAGTATAAACAGTTCTAAGTACTTCTAGGCAACAGCATTGGTGAGGTATAACCAGCAGGTAGCACAAATGCAATGGTACAGGTACAAGTCAGATACATTCACTTAGTCAGTTTAAGCCGTTCATTCAGTACATCAGGCAACAATATCAAAGAGGCTAAACATCAGGCATCACAATGCAAAGGTACAAAAAAATGCAGGATAAAAAAATGGTCAACAGTAAAGGGAATAACAGCAAGAAGGGGTACCTGATAATGACTGGTAGTCTAAAAGTGCATGTTCAGAACTTTAAATTTGAAGTTCAAACACCCAATATAGGGAAAAACACTATTGTAAAATGGAAGAACAGCGCTTGTTTTCAAGGTTATGAGTGGTTTAGACCAAGTTCTCGGTCTCACACCATGTGGGTGGCGCAGTAGGCAATCATTTGATAAAAGCTTATAGCCAGAGGACGCTAGTCTAACTACAGGCTAAAATGAGCTGAATAGTCCATTAAATTACAAGGAACAAGGGTAATAATTAGGATTTAGGCAAGGTTTGAGGCGACAATAATATATAGCGTGCTAATACAGCTTAGACGCTAAAACTCAATAATAAGCATAGAGTGTAGAAAGATCAGCAAAAAGCAATTACACTCTTGTTGCTAAATGCAATACAATTTGTACAAAATTAACAAATTAAAAAACGTCCGATCTACCTGAAAGAGTTTATACATGTAACGCTAGGTAAACACTATTGAAAAATGGAAGAACAGCGCTTGTTTTCAAGGTTACAAGTGGTTTAGACCAAGTTCTCAGTCTCACACCACGTGGGTGGCGCAGTAGGCAATCATTTGATAAAAGCTTATAGCCAGAGGACGCTAGTCTAACCACAGGCTAAAATGAGCTGAATAGCCCGTTAAATTACAAGGAACAAGGGTAACAATTAGGATTTAGGCAAGGTTTGGGGTGACAAATAATATAGAGAGTGCAAACACAGCTTAGTCGCTAAACTTAATAATAAGCATAGAGTGTAGAAAGACAGTCGCTAAATGAAAATACAAACACAATGTCAGACGTGGTATCGTAATAGAACAGCAAAAAACACACTAGATCAATGTAAGCAATTCCATGTCTACGACCATTTCAGTTCAATTAAACATGCAGTCGTTGAAAAGCCAGATAATGAGACCACCGATGCCACTTACTAGGGGCTAAGATGCCAGGGCAGAGCGGACAGCAGCTAGGGACCATCAAAGTGAAAATTAAGAGATGGTGCCTCACAGGTCAAGGGGTATAAATAACTTCCCACGAGACAATGAGGCAACTGGGAAAGTGAAAAGGAGTACAATAGAATGCAGATGGGCGGAGCCAGAAGGTAGTTACTTACTTACAGGGTAGCTGATTTACAACAACCACATGTAAAATAGGGGGAAAAAAAAGGACAAGAAAGGGGGTTTAGGTCTAGAGGGGGGGTAGAATGGCAGTACAAGATAAGATATTTATTGAAAGAAACAAGACAGGTGGCCAGTAGCTAGAGACAAAGGAGGAGAAGTTAGTGAGGAAAACAATCAGCTATGCAGGTAGTTGTAGGTTGGAAAGGCAGGATAGAAGTGGAGAAGGTTAGAGAATAAAGGTGGAGTCTAGGGAAAGACTTCTAGTGGAGTACAAACTGAAAGGCAGAAGTAAGTATGAGTAGGAACACAGCAAGAAGCTTCGTAGATGGTTAAAGTTTGCAAAGGTAGCACAGGGGGAGGGGGAGGGGAGTGTTGGATGGGAGAAAGGCACCCCCTAGTGGGCAGTTCAGGAAATGAAGGTGAGTTAGTAAGGGAGTAGAGTAGTGTAGGAGAGTGTAAGGAAGAAACCTAAAGTGAGAGGGGGTGAAGGTAAGTGTTAGAGGTGTATAGGTTGATAGGTAGATATAGAATAGAATGTTAGAGGTTGATAGGTAGATAGAGAAAAGGGGTAAGGCTGCTGGCTGCTCAGGCACCCAGCGAACTTTGAAGCCCTGAAACAGGTGGTGACTAGGGGGTCTGTTTTATCAGCTAGATTTTGTCCATAACATACTTAGTTTTGTCCTTGATGGAGGGTGCAGAAAGCAGGAGGCTGGAGGTTGAGTCCATAAGCAAGTGGATTGGGTTCTTAACACACCAAGTAGGCTGTTCTGGAACTTTCTACAGAATACCACAGGAAACAGAGAGCAAAAAATGTGCTCTAAGATTAGAAGAAAATAATCTAAAGGAAGAGTTGCTTGATTTAACAGAGATGGGCAGACACATTAAGAGCAATGAAAGAAGTAGATTACACTAAGACCCAAAAATGTTAGAAGTCTGATAAAACAGAAGAATACAGTAATTTTGGACTATTAATAACTACTACTGTGCAGCTAAACTAATAACAGATAAAGTCTTATCACAAAAACACAGAGTAATAAGGGAAAGGAAGGAAAGAAATAAACTGCCACAATGGAAGCAGCAAATACAGAAAACTGTAAAAAAGAAAAAAGACAGGAAGTGTCAATATTAGAAAAATATAAAAGAAACAGAACAACAAAAATACTTAAAGACAGAAAAGATAAAAGCAAACAACAGTTTCAGAACAGACCAGGATCTATCATACACTATTGCAAATAAAACATTAAAGATATCAGCACAGGCAGAAAAGCATAGAAGATACACAGATAAAGGAAAGGTACAAAATAAGCAATTCACTGATGAACCACAAAATTTTACAGAGAACTGGAAAACAAAGCTAAAGGAGCAAACACCACCAAACAAGAAGTAACAGGCACATTCTGGAGAAATATTTATGAAAACCTTGTGGAACATAAAGACGCAGAAGGGTTTAAAAAAATAAAAAGAAACAGTAAGGAGTGGTGTGGTGTTAATGATGGACTTACAGATTCAGCTGACATCCCAAGCTATTAAATCCGCTGTCAAGCCGACTCCATTCAAAAATCTCATCTATACATAACTAATGATTAATAATAACACTTATAATATGGGTCTATATTAGGAAATTGAAACTTTAGGTAATTGAATACCTAAGACTGACACCTAAACAGCGAAAGCTGTAAATATTGAACGGGCACTTATGCAAATTCTTTAGTAGGAAAAGAATTAGCTTGGCTGTTATTAGGAATCTGCCCTTTTCTCCGCTGTACAGTTATCTCGGAGTTGGTATATTTAGTTGGGGGTGGGGTGGGGGGCACAGCCAATTAGAGTTTGACATTTTTTTTCCTCTAGCCAAGCAAATTCTTTCCCTACGAAAGAATTTGTGGAAGTGGCCGCTCGATGTTTACAGCTTTCACTGTTTGGGTATCGTGCTTTAGGTATTCAATTACCTAAAGCTTCAACTTTAGAATATAGACACTATCTTACACCAGTGAAACTTGAATATAATCTAAACATATCGCCTCAGTGCCCTTGTTGCCCATTTCCAAAAGCTGATCTATTACATATTTTACAGAACTGTAAATATTCACATAAACTATGGTGTTCTCTGAAAGTTAAACTAGAAAAAATGGGCTATGAAAAATCTACGTTGTCCCGGGAGTTTGCCATTCTTAACATTACCACCCATAAATTATCAAAACAAAAATTCCACATTCTAATAACTCTCTTTGCTTTGGTTAAACTTTACATTACCAACAGAAAGTATGATAAGAACTCAGCAATGTAAAAATAACTAGAAAGGTGTTTATTCAAACTAAGCAGATACTTGGATTTAGGGTTTTTTACCTGAAAGCTTTGTTTGAATAAACAGCTTTTTTGTTATTTTTGCATTGCTGAGTTCTTTTCATACTTTCTGTTGGTGACCAATATATTTATGAACTGAAATTTTTCTTCACTGCTTTGGTTTATTTGTTAAACTTTACATTACCCAAAACTGGTTGGACACCTCTAAACATTCTTGGAGAGGCTTCAAAAATATGGCTGTCAAATATATATCCTCTCATAAATTTTTAACAAGGAATATGAATAAACGTTCCTATGTTCAACAACACTGGAACCTTCTCCTACAACTTATATTAAAAGATTAAAGTTAACAGCATGGATATTTTACTCCAATTATTATAAGCAGTTGTAATATTCTAAGCTCAAACTGAAATGGTGATTTTATACAGATGATTG
>NC_056732.1:171217712-171260212 GCF_019279795.1 Protopterus annectens
GGACATGCACCAGTACTGGGTACATAAACTGTTAGCCAGAACATGGACAAATGCACAGAACTGCAGGCAAAACAATCACAAGTGGAACAGCAGGTGTGCATGTCATGGCAAATGACCACATGAAGTAGTAGGTATCTGGACAGCACATATGCAAACCGTACTGTAATTTCAAATGAACTGCTAACACCAGCCTCCACAGTTATGAGACCCAGCACACAATATATATGCCAAAGAGACAAAGTGACCGTCATCTTCCAGTGGTGAGGGACAAAAGATAAGGAGTGTATGGGATATTCCTGAAGAGACCAGACACCCACTGTGGAGTTGAGACACAGGAGATAACATGCCTATCAGCAGGACAGACACTTATACAGGCCATGGGTAACAGAGTTGGAACATACAGAACAGAAAACTAATAGGAATACCGGGAAAAACAAAGAAATTCAAGGCAAATGAAATTCACAAGTCTTTGGATATGGTATAGATGGTGATTCAGCCTACGCATATTACATGCAATGGTGCAGAAAATTCCGGAGGCCAGTACTTAGAAAACTGGGCTTCAGTGAGGTAGGGGTCACAATGTGTTGTGCACGACAATACATGTATGCTGGGGGAGGTGAACATTAGCCCCTCTACAGATAGACACTACGACCCTAGACAATTATGCACAAAGGTCTATATCACGTTATTGCACAGTGAAAAAAATTGAACATCATATGGACGCTATCATATGTTCAAATTTTATGATGTGCAAACGTGTCAACGGAGATCTCTATTACAACACAGAATGGGAAGATTTCCCTTTTCTGCACTGTAGTGTGATCTCGGAGTTGGTATATTTAGGAAGCGGGGGGTATGGGGGGTGAAGGGGGGATTGCCCCCCTGCCTAAGATGTTCAGGAGTTAATTTTTTTGTTTTCTTTTGTTTTTTTATTACATTTTAGAGCATTTACGAGTTCGATCATATGGTGATGACCATATGGCATTCGAACTTGTAAATGTTCGATAACGTAATATAAACGCGATATACAAGGCTATTTACTCCAGGAAGTGATGGAACAGCAGTCAAACGAATGCAAATGCTACCACTGCCCTGTCCCACCTGAATATATCAAATTCTTTCTCTGCATCACAACCCACTAATAGTGGCATTTCATTACATTCTGCTTTCCTTTGGATCTTCATTGTTAAACATCTGACAGCATTAATTTAACAAAGTCCTACTCACCTGTAACAGCAGAAGTTTGAATTTCACGTTGCCTCAATGGCATTTGGGTTTTGTGACTGCACAAACCCACACCAGCAGCTTGCCATCAGGAGAAGCCTAAGCTGTCACAGAAGTCAGTTGTTCAGGCTTTTATTGCCAAAGAAGGAAGAGCCAAGAAGGACAAGAAGAAAAATAGTCTTAAGCCAACCAATTCACATAGAACCCCAAAAAACTCCAATGCAAATACCAAAGCCAACCAGCCACACAAGACTGGATATAATCGAACTATGTATAAAATAAGGGGGATGGTGGGTGGGTGCTGCCACTGAAGTAGTATGAAATTCAAACATCTACAGTTACAGGTAAGTAGGACTTACACAACTGTACTATGTTAATCATTCACACTCCCTCAGTGGCACATGGGTAGATTCCCAAAACTTACCCAAACTGGGAGAGGAAGGATAAGGATCCAGGAGCCCCTGGAGAATGGTTCTTGCAAAGCCTGTTTTGGAACTTGAGAAACAATCCAGTTTGTAGTGCTTTATAAACATGAACAGAGGACCAAGGTTGCTGCCTCTAGAATGCTTCCAGAGTCCACTCCTTTCTGATATACCATTGAAAAGGATAAGGCTCTGAGGGAATGTGCCTTAACCTTGCCTAGGATAGATTTACCATGGTGGGAGTAAGTACAGTTGTGTACACTTACCATAAATGTAGATGTTCGAGTGTATTCACTGTTGCAGTCATTACATTTGGGCAATATGCTGGCAGGCTGCCCTCAGTTGGACTGAATTCCAAAGTCTTGGGTCCTGCGTTGGTTGCTGTCTCCTCTTCCATGACGTCAGATTGTCAGGGGTATAAAACAAGCAGCAGACACCATTTTCTTTAGTTTTTCTTGCCCCAGATGTCAGGTGCCCCCCAAAAGGTAGCAAACACATATATATATATATATAAAACCACAAGAAAGGAAGGTGCAAACCAATACTGATAAACAGAAGTGCACCAAGACCTCAGCGAAAGTGCAGTTTATTGGGCTAAAATCCAAAATGTAATCCACAAACAATACACAAAATAGCAGCATATGCAGTTAATATAAACCTCCACGTTTCGTCAAACCTTCACCTGATGAAGGTTTGACGAAACGTGGAGGTTTATATTAACTGTGTATGCTGCTATTTTGTGTATTGTTTGTGGATTACATTTTGGATTTTAGCCCAATAAACTGCACTTTCGCGGAGGTCTTGGTGCACTTCTTTGTTTTTATATATATATATATATATATATATATATACACATGCATCAATATAAACTTTACCTTCATCTACAAGCAAATACACCACATAGGTTGTAGAAGATAGAGAAGGAAAGATAAACTCCAGAATGAAAGGGGGATGGCAGGCGGGTAACCTGGACTGCAACAGTGAATACACTCGAACATCTACATTTACGGTAAGTGTACACAACTGTATTATGTTCTTGGTGTTTCAGTGTTGCAGTCATTACATTTGGGTAGAATCCCAAAGCTATGGCTGGGAGGCTGGAGCTAAACAGCATTAGGTGCAGCTATAAGGCCCTGCAGAACTGCAGTGGCAATACCTGCCCTGGACTTGAGTAGAGAGACAAATGATAATGCTTTGTAAAGGTGTGAACAGAACACCAAGTAGCAGCCTCTAGAATTTCTTTGGTTGGTACTCCTCTGAAAAAGGCTGCTGAAGTAGCTGCAGCTCTGGTGGAATGAGACGCCCTTGGGCACAGGTTAATCATGGTTTAAGTAGCAGAAACGAATGCAGTGCTTATCCAATTTGAAATAGTCTGCTTTGAAATAGCCTTTCCTTCCGATTCTGCAGCATATGTCACTAGTAACTGCTCAGTTTTTCTTAGAGCTTTAGTCCTGCTCAAGTAGAATCTTAGCTGTCTGTGTACGTACAAGGAATGCAGAATTCTCTCCCCCTTGTTCTGCAGATTTGGATAAAAGGTCGGCAGATGAATAGTTTGGTTAAGAGCCACTCTGGAAACCACCTTAGGCATAAATGTTGGATTTGTCCTCAGAGACGCCCTATCTGGGTAAAATATGATAAAAGGCTCCACAGCCATGAAGGCCAGTAGCTCTGAGACTCTTCTTGCTGAAGTAATTGCCAGTAGCAGAGCTGTTTTCCATGATAAAAACTTTATATCAGCAGAAGCAGCTGGTTCAAATGGAGGCAGGGTGAGCTTTTCCAACACATAATTGAGGTCCCATGCAGGTATTTGTGATCTGCTAGGAGGCCTTAAAATTTTGGCTCCTCTAAGATACTGCTTTAGTAAAGGATGAGAAAAGATTGGTGGCTCTGTATTGTAATGAGCCGAAATGGCAGAGGCATGGATTTTAATTGATGAGAAAGATGGGCCTTTGTCAAGCATCTCAGTCAAGTATTGGAATATCTGAGGAATATTTGGTTCTGCTGTATCAGTTCCTTGTGCTTGATTCCAACCACAGAATCTCTTCCATTTATCAACATAAGATTTTCTAGTACTAGGCCTTCTGGCTTCCAAAATGACATCCATCACAGCTTTACTGAGTGGTGTTGTTTGTATAGCTATATGATCAGCCATGCTGCCAGGTTCAGTGTCTGGAGTTGATTGTGCAGGATCTGATTGTTTTGCTGGGACAGTGGCTGATGTCTTTGAGGTAAGGTCCAAGCTGGGTATTGAGACAAGTTCCTTAGGATTGGGTACCAGTATTGGTGGGGTCAGTCCGGGGCAATTAGTATCATCCTTGGTTTCTCTTGTCTGACTTTTAGGAGGACCTTGGGTAGAAGAGGCAATGGAGAAAAGGCGTAAACTGATAAATCCTTGTGCAGAATCTTTTTCAACTGTTAATTCTGAGGGGAGGCAAATAGATCTATGTCTGGGCTTCCCCATTTCTTTGTTATCATGCTGAAGACTTGTGGATCTAGTTTCCACTCGTGAGGATCCATAAGGTTTCTGCTTAAATCGTCTGCCAGAGTATTTCGCTTTCCTGGCAGGAATTGAGCTTGAAGATGTATTTGGTAAGTCAAAGCTGTGTCCTACAGTGCCATGGCTAATCTGCAAAGGGGGTACGAGTGCATGCCCCCCTGCTTGTTTATATACCACATGACCGTGGTGTTGTCCGTCTTTATCAGTAGTTGTCCTGGATGAAGTAAGCCCTTGAAGGCTGTCAGGGCACTTTGAACAGCTAGCATCTCTTTTTGGTTGATATGTAGATGCATTTGTTTTGGGGTCCATATGCCCTGAATGCATCTTCCTGCCATGTGGGCCCCCCAGGCATAATCTGATGCGTCTATTGTTAAGGTTTGTCTGACAGGGGGTAGAGTGAAGGCCCATCCCATGTTTTGGTGACATGCCTTTGCCCACCATAGAAACTTTTAGTTATGTACTTACCATAACGATAGATGTATGTGATCCATCTCACCTACATTCATAACTGATGGGCTCGAAGCCGAGAATCGGCACCGACCCGACCGATACACTAGCACAAAGTCTCTCATTGGCTGGGCCAACCCCCTTATCCCAGGATGCACCACGCCCGAACCCCCAGATCTTGTTTGCCCCACAACAACTCACTCACATGAGCCACTCCAACTGTACAGTAGTGTTTCCTCCAGATCCAACAGGTAGGGGGAAGGAGGGCGGGTACGTACGAATGTAGGCGAGATGGATCACATACATCTATCGTTATGGTAAGTACATAACTAAAAGATGTAATGCGATCCTATCTCACTTACATTCATAACTGATGGGATAGCGTCCCTAGCACCTAGATCCTGGGAGGCTCACTGGAAAACACTCCTGAGCACTGTGGCACCAAAGGACGCCCAACCTCTAGAGGCCACGTCCATTTTGTAATGAGAAATAAAAGTATGTGGAGAAGCCCAAGTGGGCGCTGCACATATCTCATCCACCGACAGTCCGGCGTGGAAGGCCACTGAAGTAGCCATAGCCCTAGTAGAATGTGCTCTAACTGGAAATGGAAGGTCCCTTCCTGGTGATGCATAAATAAATGAAACACAATCCCTAATCCACCTAGAAATAGTGGTCTTAGTTATTGCTTTGCCAATCCTGTTATCTGCAAAAGGCCATAAACAACTGGTCTGATTTCCTCTGCTGCTGTATCCTATCCAAGTAAAACCTCAGTTGTCTACGCACATCCAACTGATGAAGTCTGTATTCTGCCTTGTTGGAAAATTTTGGAAAGAAAACTGGTAGCTCTATAGATTGCTGCAGACAAAGAGCAGAAGAAACTTTGGGAAGAAATGACGGGTTTAGTCTTAAAGATACTCTATCCTTGTGAAAGATCAGATAAGGGGGCTTAACAGACGGGGCTTGAAGCTCCAAAACTCTTCTGAGCTCCGAAACTCTTCTGGCTGAAGTAATAGCTACCAAGAAGGCAGTCTTCCAAGATAAGAACTTTTGCTCACAAGTGGCCGCCGGCTCGAAGGGATGAGACGTCAAGGCTCCTAAAACTACATTCAAATCCCATGGCAAAACAGGTTGCGACACAAGGGGACAAAGCAACCAAGCTCCCTTAAGAAAGGCCTTCCACAACTTATGACTCATGAGTGAAGGCTCAAAGGCAACATGATAATTAGAAATCGCGCATGGAGTCAGCGGAACCCTGTCTAAAAAGAGTTGCCAAAAAATCTAATACTGCGGACACCGAGGCTGTCAGAGGGTCAAGGTTGTGCTGCTGGGCCCAAATGGCAAACCTTTTCCATTTATTAGAATATATCTCCTTAGTGGTAGCTCTGTGAGAGGAAGACAGAATCCGGACCACCTCAGGCGAAAGGATATGCTGTCTGACTAAGGTCGGAAGTGGAGCAGCCAAGCCGTTAGCTTGAGAGTTCGCAGTGATGGATGGGCCTGGCCTGACTGAAGAGTCAGGAGGTCTGGAGCTGGGTCCAGAATCCAAGGATCCTTCACTGCATACTTCCAAAGGAAAGGAAACCAAACTTGGTGGGGCCAGTGTGGTGCGATCAAAATCATGTTGCTTCCCAAGCAGATTGCCTTCTGAATCACCTTTGACAGTAGTGGGACCGGAGGGAAGACATAGAGCAGACCAGAGGGCCAATTGTGGACTAGAGCGTCCCTGGGTGACCACCCCCCCCCCGGGGGGGAATCAGGGAGAAGAAATTGCTACACTTCACGTTCCAGGGGCTGGCGAAAAGATCGCAACAGGGAAACCCCCACTTGGAGAAGATCCGAGCAGCTACTCGGTCGTTCAGGGACCACTCATGAGGCATCAGAATAACTCTGCTCAGCCTGTCTGCTATCACATTGGATTTGCCCAAAATGTGCGTTGCCACTAGAAATCTCTGGGAAGCGATCGCCCAGTTCCAAACTCTCATGGCTTCTCTGCAAAGAGGATAAGACCAGGTTCCTCCCTGCTTGCTCAGGTACCATACTACCGCCATATTGTCTGAGAAGATTGCGATGGTACCCTTGGGAAGAGAGCTGTGAAGTGCCTGCAATGCTAGAAGCACTGCCCTCATCTCCAGGACATTGATGTGTAAGTGGGTTTCATGATCCTGCCACGTGCCTTGAACCGTCCTGTCCAGATAATCCCCCCCACACCCTATCTGGGAGGCATCCGTGGTCACTGTGGCAATGGGGGAGGGGGTCAGAAGAGTCGCCCCTGGTTCAAGTTGGAGGAGAGGAGCCACCAACGAAGATCTCGCCGGCAGGTATCCGTAATGAGAATCGGATAGGACAAGGGCAGATCTTGGTACGACCACTGGGTCGACAGGAGCCATTGGAGAATTCGCATGTGCAATCTTGCCAGAGGGACCAGAAGAATGGTGGCCGCCATCGACCCCAAAAGCCAAAGGACCATCCTGGCTGGGGCTTTGCTTCGGGGTAGTAAGGCTAGGACTTGGTTCTGTAGTATCTTTATCCTCTCTGTTGGAAGGAATGCTCGCATCTCGACAGAGTCTAGCTCTGCGCCTATAAAGGCAAGACGCTGTGATGGCAGCAATACAGACTTTTCCCAGTTGAATGTAATTCCTAATAGATGTCCCAATTCGATGGTAGCACTCATGGCTTGAATAAGAAGATGCCTGGTGGGGATGGTGAGGAGCCAGTCGTCTAGATACGGAAACACCTGGAATCCCAGACGTCTTAGGTGAGCTGTCACCACTACCAGACATTTGGTAAACACCCTGAGGGCTGTGGTGAGACCAAAGGGCAGGGCTCGGAACTGGAAGTGACTGGCTCCTAGGCAGAAGCATAAATGTATCCTGGACGCCCTGTTTATCTTGATGTGATAATAGGCATCCTTGAGATCGATGGAGCACATCCATACTCCTTTTTCCAGCAATGGGAAAATGGATTGCAACGTGACCATCTGGAACTTGGACTTCTTTAAGAAGCGGTTTAGGTGGCTGAAGTCCAGAATGGGTCTCAAGTCCCCTGTTCTTTTTGGCACCAAAAATAACTTTGAGTAAGTTCCTAATCCAGTCTGGTCTGCGGGGACTGGTTGGATGACTCCCTTTCCGAGCAGCTTTGCGACCTCTACGGCTGCTTGATCCCATTGACTGGGTGGCACGTCCAGGATTTTCCTTGACGGTGGAGGGGGACGGATAAAGGGAATGGTGTAACCTCCGGCGCTGATACGAAGCACCCACTGATCCTGAGTGATGGCACCCCAGGCCCTTGGATGCTCCGAAAATCGACCCCCGACTGTCTCCGGAGACGCACGGTCGGGCAGTCCCTCAGGGACGGTGGAAGGAGGAACCACGAAAGGATTCACGGTCTCCTGTGTTGTGGGGGCCTCCACCGCCTCTAGGGTGGCGTCTTCCAGAATAATTCCCCCCCTCCTCTGCCTCTGGAAGGGGGGGGGGCACTCTGATGGGCAGGGAAAGACTTTTGGGACTTTCTGAACCACATCTTTCCTCCCCTCTGAGCCTTGGGATAAGGTCTCGAAGGGAGCGAAAAACGGGTCCCAATGGCAGACAAAGTCTTACCCTCCTGCTCGCATCTAGTGAGTGTGTCTTTCACCTTGGGTCCAAAGAGAGAGGACCCGTCGAATGGAGCGTCTGTAAAAGAAGACTTGAAAGCCTCCGCAAAGTGACACAAGCACATCCAGGCTTGCCTCCTAAGGGCTACGCCCAAACTCGCTGCCCTGCTCGCTCCTTCAGCTGCATACGATATGAGGCTCATGGACGAGTTAATCGACGAAAGGGTAGACAGCTGGGCGTTGACAGACTGCGTCAACGCCTCAGGCACGTTACCCGACAAGGTGTCTCCCAACTCCTTTATGAGATCCCTTTGGAGCCTCGTAAAATGACACAAATAATTCAGCGACTGCAGGGTAAAGATTGCTAAAGTCAGGGTACGCTTCCCGTACCTATCCATGCTCCAGGACTCCTTGTTAGGAGGATGGATAGACGTAGATGCCTCTGCCACATCCTGCTGGGTGGCAGATGCCACCATCATAGCATCCACTGGGACTCCCTTGGTTAGAAACTCCTTGTCAGGGGGTGCGGATAAAAATTTGTTGGGGCGAGAAGGAAATGGCTCCACAGAGTCAGGGTGCTCCCACACCCTTCGACAAATAAGGTCCAGTAATTCATCGAAGGGTGGAGACACCCAGGAGGCAGAGGGTTGGGTTCCAAAGGCCTTGAGGAAGACAGACTCCTCCGCGGAAGGGGTTTTGGACGGCCAGTCGCTCCTCTGTCTCAAGATCTCCAGGACATCGGAGAATGAGACATCATCAGAGGACGACTTCGGGGACCCTTCCGCATCATTAAGGTCGGTGTCCGAGGTGATAGACTCATCTGGGGAGTCTATGTGCTTCCTCTTGCACAACGTTTTCTTGGGGGGCTCTTCAGGCAAAGACTATGAAGGCTCCTTGGAAAAAGGGGGACCACACATGGAGGAATCTCAGGCCTCGGAGCCACGCTGTCCGAGGATAGGGGGGCACCAGAAGCTCTAGTCACCGTGTCTAGGGAAGGAGTCGCAGATTCCGGTGAAGTGACTAGAGATTTGTCTAGCGCACTCCTCATAGCCTCAAAGGCGGGTCCACCAGAATCTGAAGAAAGGCCCGCCTACGAGACCATGACCTGTGTCGGGGTCCCCCTAGCCGATGTGCCAAGGGGGAGACTCGGGGCCTAAACCAGAAGCCCCGAGAAATCCCCCTTGAGCTTGGCCGAGGACACCAGAGAACCGAAACCCCTGGAAGGAACCGAAAAGGTTGGAACTGAAGACGGCGCCGACAGACTAGCAGTGGGTCTCGGAACCGACTCAGGAACCTCACCACACTCTGCAAACCTCATCTCCGACGACACCAGGGTTGTCGGAGGAGGAAGAAACGGAATCGAAATGGTTGGCTCTGGCTGCTGGGCTGGAGCTGAAAATAATTTAGGTAAAACAGGTGACTGGAGGAGCCTCTGGACCACCCTATCTAAATCCGAATCTGAAAGCCTGGAGGACCTGGAGGAAACAGACGGGGGGTGAGAAACTCTTTGAACCGGCTCCGAGGCAATGCTGGAATGTCGACTCCTAATCGGTTCCAGAAGGATCAGAGCCGAGGAAGACTTGATTAGCACAGAGACCCCCTTCGGCGCCAATGGTTCAGGAGCCGAAGAAACCGACCCTGGAGCCGAAACACTCACCTGCGGCTCCGAGACCAATGGAGCCGAGGAAAACTCAGATTGGAATTCTCTATCCTGCGGCTCCGAGACCAATGGAGATGAGGAAGGAGACCGAGACTTAGATCTTCTCTCCTGCGGCTCCGAGACCATTGGAGCCAAGGAAGAAGACCCAGACATTGATCCTCTATCCTGCGGCTCCGAGATCAGTGGAGCCGAGGAAGAGGACAAAGACTTAGTTCTTTTTTCCGGCAGCTCCGACGGACTTGTCGGAGCCGAAGACTTCTTTTTCTTCGATTTTGAAGAGGGAGAAGAAGATAAAACTTCCTCAAAGGCTGGTTTTAATAAACCTTTCAAAATCAACTTGTTTTTCCTCTCCTGTAGTACATGAGAGGAAAAGGCATGGCAAACACTGCAAGATTCTTGCAAGTGTTTAGCCCCTAAGCAATAAACACAGATGACATGGCCATCTGTTAACGACATTTTGTAGCCACATTTCGAACATTTTTTAAAGCCTGATGGCTTATGCTCTTTTTCTTTGCCAGACATGACCCACAAAGCACTCGAAACACAAGGAAGGGAAGGGAGGGAAGAGCTCTAACTAAAACGCTCAACAAGAAATAGGGCAAAGGCCCTCTAACTCAAATGGGCCTAGCCCGCCAAACAGAAGGAATCACACAACACCAAAAACAAACACAGCCAATCACAAGGTAGTACAGACGAAGATAGCTATTAAAATAGCTGTTTGGTTATAAAATATTTAAGCTAAGAGCAAAAACGACCCAAAAAGGCCAAAAAAGAAGGGTACTTAGCCACAGCCAAGTTGAGACCACGTCATTACTTCAGAAGCGGCAAACGAGATCTGGGGGTTTGGGCATGGTGCATCCTGGGATAAGGGGGTTGGCCCAGCCAATGAGAGACTTTGTGCTAGTGTATCGGCCGAGTCGGAGCCGATTCTCAGCACCGAGCCCATCAGTTATGAATGTAGGCGAGATAGGATCGCATTACATCTCCTGTTGCAGGCAGGAAATGAGAGCAATCATTGTTGCCAGACTGTGACAATGTTGACTCCATAAACTTTTTAGGTACCATTGAAGTTTCCTCATATGCAGTCTTGCATATGGAATCAGTAGGACGCCATGAAGCCCAAAGCCTGCAGAATTTGTCTTGCAGATAAATGGGTTTTTGTTTTCATCAGTTTGAAGTAGTCAGTTGCCTTTGCTTGTCTGGAGTGAGGTAAGTCATCTGGGCAGTTGTATTCAAGCTTGCAGCCAGGAATGTTATCTTTTGAGAGGGCACCAGTTGTGATTTCTTTTCGTTTACTGTGTACCCTAGGCATGTTAGAAGCCTTTTCACAAATGTCAGGTGTTGAAGAAGAAAGTTCTTGTTCTCTGCTTGAATGAGACAGTCGTCCAAGTAAGGATATATTTGAATACTTTTGTCTGCAAAATGCAATTACTGGTGCCAGGCACTTTGTAAAGACCCTGGGTGCAGTAGATAAGCCAAAGCGCAGTGCAAAGAATTGGTAATGCATTAAGCCAGCCTTGAATCTGAGGTATCTTCTGCACGATTATCTTATTGGGACATGCAGGTATGCCTCTTTTAGGTCTAATGTCACCCGCCAAACATTCTTGCCCAGCATGGGCAGAAGCTGCTGCAAAGTAAGGATTTTGAATTTTGGAATGTCCAGGTATGTGTTCAAAATCGATAAATCCAGTATTAGCCGCCAGGCCTGGTCCTTTCTGGGTACCAAGAACAGTCCTGAGTAAAAACCTTGTCCTTTTTCATGTTCTGGTACTGGGTGAATGGCCCCCATATCCATGAGGAACGTAACCTGTTTCTGTGCCTCTGCCCATTGATTTTATGGCAGATCTGGCCAACCGTTTGCCATTGGCAGAGTATGGAAATGGAATCTGTATCCCTGTGATACTATGTTTAGCACCCACTTGTCCTAGGTTATTAACTGCCAATTTTGAGCAAAAAGTGCTAATTTTCCCCCTAAAGGTGATGCCAAAAGATAAGTGCTTGATGAAGGCAGAGGGAAGTCATTGGGACTGTTTTCTGTAGGTTTGCTCTTTATTTCCTCCAGATTTGCAGGTGGAAGCGCCCCATTGCTTTGACCTGTATGAATCTTGTGCCTGGTATCTGGAACCCTTAGGGCGTCTAGATTTGCCCCTTTGAGCTCTGTCTGACAGAGGAAAGGACCAATTTTTTGTACGTCAGTGTCTACTGAATCTTGGTGGCTGTACTTGTAAGAAGTCTTTTACAGTTTGCATAGACTTAGCTTTGCCTTCCACTTTCTTTAAAACCTCTTCTGCCTTAATACCAGAGTATCAAGCTGTAAAGGTGCATCTAGTAATTTAGCTTTAACATGATCAGGCAAATTTTGTTCCTTCAACCAAGCATGCCTCCTAATCACAGATCCAGTAACTGCGGCCCTGCAGGAGGCCTCTAAAGAATCAAAACCACTTTACAAAGTAGGCTTTCCAACCTGTTCAGCTGCATGCAATAATTCCTGCAATTATTTATTTTCTGCACATTCGGAAATTAATATCATTTTCTGTTTCAGCAATCCCATAACATGTTGTTGATACTTGAGCATATGAAACTGGCAGTTTAAGGCCCTAACTGCCAAGGTTGCAGATGTATAAACCTTTTTTTTCCCCATCTATCCAGTGCCCTTGAATCTCTGTCAGAGGGGGTAGGATTTTTTGCTGTTGAGGCCTTAACTCCCTTTGGACCCTGTGAAATAATTTCAGGATCAGCAGCAGGGTTTCTAAATAAAAATTTGTGTGAGTCAGGGACCCTGTAATATCTGTCAGGCTTGCTGGGAGCCGGAGGGTAAGGAGTCAGGGGTCAAGTTTGACTCCGAAAACACAACATCCACAATGTCTAAAACAGGGAGTATGGCTAAAGGCCTGTGCTGAGGAAGAAGGAAATCCCCGAGCTTCTTTTTTGATTCTGAGAAATCTCGACTCTCCCAGTGAAAATGCTCCCTCAAAGTATGCAAGGTTTCTCCAAATGAATAATCCTCAGGTGGTGATGCAGATGGTATAGATTCCTCTGCATCAGAATTCTCATAGGGAGGTATAGATAATTCCTGATCAGTAGAGGAATCAGAAGAAATAGAAACCTGATCTGAAGATTCATAATCAGTGTCTTGCCTAGGCCTCTTATCTGGAGGTGGATGGGAACCCCTGATCAAGTTAATCAGGTCTTCAGCCATTTTGATCATTTTTTTTAGGCATAGAGGCCTGTGCATGTGGCTCGTGCATCAGTTTTTTAGTTTTAGAAGTAGCTTTTGTCTTTGATTTTGCAGCTGTCGTCGGTTTGATATAAAAATGTTGAGGCCTGAATACACCCTCAGAAGCCGGTGCCTGCTCAGCAGATCTGGACCCATCCAAGGGAGATATATCCCTGGGTCCAATACTTTGAGTATCTCGTGGCATGCCGGACTCCACAGGGTGTCGGTAGGGGCCTGTGACTCAAAAACTGCGGGTATCAGGGGCTGTGAAAGCACCTCACTGAGTACCGGCGACTGGCTTAGGAGAAGCTCCGTTGGTTTTGGACCTTAACTGTCTCTCTCTGTCCTTTTCTTTGCGTTTTTTTATGTACTCCAGTAGTCGGATTGCTATCCGATGACATTTCTGGGTAGTTAAATCTGTTTCCAAAATACTTTAAGGCAAAACTATACAGACACTTAATAGTGCGTTGGTTAAATCTAGCACAAAACCGACAGCCAGGTATGTTGTGATCAGGGCCTAGGCAAGGAATATAGTATAAATGGAAATCCTTATGAGGTATTTGCTTCCCACAAGTAATACAATTATTAACTTTTTCTGACATTGAGCAAAAAAAACCTTTCCCCAACGGGGTACTTAGCTTTAGTGAAGACTTTGGTTCTGAAACTCAAACTCGAATATTTCAGGAGTCAGCCCGACCGGCACTTGCTAAATTGCTTCTGCTTCGGGCAAATGTCGTCGGCTGCTTGTTTTATACCCCTGATGACCTGACGTCATGGAAGAGGAGACAGCAACTGATGCAGGACCCAAGACTTTGGAATTCAGGCCGACTGAGGGCAACCTGCCAGCAGATTACCCAAATATAATGACTGCAACAGTGAAACACGAACATCAAGAAGCAATAGCAAAAGACAAGGAATGAGGGAGCGTTTGCTTAGAGACAGGCTGACCCTTCATAGTCCCAGAATAGGAAATAAACAGCTGCTCAGGTTTTCGTGAAGGGCTTAGTTTGGTCACTGTAGTAACTGAGCTGCCTATGCACAATCCAAGGTATGCAGAATCTTCTCCCCTTGCTTTTAAGTTCCAGAAAGAAAACTGGGGGATTTGTAGCTTGATTCAAGGTAAATTCAGAAACAACTTTTGCATGAAATATCGATTAGTATGCAAAACAAACCTGTCATTGTGGACACTCAGATAAGGCAGGCCCAACTTGAGATCTTGCTACTAAGTGACTCACCTTGCAGATAACTCATCTTGCAGATGTCAAAGCAAGAAGCAAAACAATTTTCTGATGTGATGAACTTTAAATCATACTGAAAGGAAGGATTAAAAGGAGATTTGGTCAATTTTTCAAGAACAAAGTTCAGATCCCAAGGAGGAGGAATTTGATATTGAGGATGCCTGAAGTGCGGCACTCCTTTCATAAACTGACCACAAAAATATGAAAGAGGAATCTATGGCAAGCTGAGATGGTTGCAAGATGCAACTTGACAGATGCATAAGATAAGCCATTGTTGTGTAGTTCACACAAATATGTCAAAACCAGACGGGTAGACACCATACCTGGCATTCTGTTATTGGATATGCACCACCTAGAAAATGTCTTCCACATCTAAATATAAGATTTTCTCACTGCAGCTTTTCTTGCCTCCTTTAACACCTGCTGCACTTTCTCATGGAACACTTGTCTAAAAGTATCACAATAGAATCAACAAGGCTTTCATTTGCAATTACTCTAAGTTGGGGTACAACAGTCTCCTTAACACTGTTTGAAAAGATCCAGAGTGTGAGGAAACTTAAGGTAATTGCTATTGGCCAATTCCATTAAAAGGAAGAACTAACATTGTCTCGGCCAAAAGATGGTCACCACAATGATCTTTGGTAATTTCTTTTTTAATTTTCAGAAAGCAGTTTGGGTATCAGTGGAAAGGGTGAAAAAGCATAAAGGAGCATTCCTGTCCAAAGGAATGAGGAAGTATCCATTCTCCAAGCAAGGCCGCAAGGATGACTCAAAACAGAATTTTTCCAACTGTCTCTGTTGGTTTGAGGTGAACAGATCTATATGAGGTGTTCCAAAAAGCAACGCTGCAACACATCCACCATGCAAAAGGGTATAATTTCCCTTTGTGTTTTGTCAATGACTTTTGATTATGTCTTTATAATCAAAAGGCATAGACAAAACATAAAGAGGAATCGTACCCTGTTGCATGGTGGAGGTGTTGCAGTTTTGCTTTTTGGTTTCTTTCTTTTGGTTTTTGTAGCATTGGTTTATAACTATATGAGGTGTTCCCCACATCTGGCTCAAATTCTTTCAAACATCTGTCCTGAGCTTCTACTTGTGGGGGTCCATCCGAATTCTGCTTAGTCTGGCTGCCACTACGTTTTACTCTGATGGGATGTAGGAGGTCTAGAGCATCTAATAATGCTGTAAGGCTAACTTCCACACCATCACTGACAACCAGCAAATAAGCTATGACCTTGTACCCTCTTGTTTGTTCAAGTACCACATGACTGTGATGTCTGTGATCACAAAAAGGGGACCTGAAAACCATAATTAGTGAAAAGCTTTTAAGGTCTGAATTGCAGCTAACATTTCTTTTGACACGTGTTTTGTAGCATCTGTAGGATCCCATTAATCTTGTACTTGAATTCCCTTGGATGCTGCTCTCCATGGAAAATTTGACGGGTCTGTCTGGACTTTGAGAACTGGGGTCTGGAGGGAGAAAGGTAGGGCTGGATTGAGACATCTGATCCCTTCATCACTGCACCTCGCATTTCGCAAATTCCAGCACAGGTACCTGGAACTATTAAGACAGGCAAGTGCTGATTCAAACAATTTTTATCAAGAACCACTGAATCCTTCTCATGTGGAGTCCAGCCAGTTATATCATGAGGATTACTGGTGCCATAGGGCCTAGAATTTTGGGAAAATATTTTGTTGAGGCAACTTGTTGAAGACAGAAATCCTAGAAAATGTTTTGAAAAGTCATGACTTTGTCTTCTGGTAGAAAGGCAATTCTTTTTTTCTGTCTATCATACACCCTAGGAAGACAATTCTTTTGGAGGATGATAGACGGGACTTTAAGTTCAACTTGAAGCTGGAAGTAAATGGAATACGATAAGCATCTTTCAGATGTAAAGTCACTGTGAAACAGTGCTCCAGAAGAAGGGGTAGGACTGTTTTTGCAGGGTGAGCATTTTAAGTTTGCGTACTTTCAGAATGGTATTAAGGTAAAACAAATCTAGCACTGGTCTCCACAATAGCGTCTTTTTAGATAAGAAATTCGGGGGTAAAAATGCATTTCCTTTTTGCGGTGCAGGAACTGGTTCTATAACCACTGATTACAACTTTTTTAAGGAGTACCAGAGAGAACGGATGTTTCTGGTCTGGTCTGATGGGTGCAGAGGGATTCCCCTGAAGGGAACAGGATTTTCTGTCCACTGTCAAGAGTATGCTCTCCGAATTATTCTCAGCACCCATTTCTCTGAGACGATCTGTGGCCAGGCTGCTGGGCTACATGAAATTCTGGGGAAGAGGAAATGAGAGGAGAGACAGGATGCCCAGAGTCTCACCACAGTCATTCTTTGACAGGGGAATGGTCTTGTTTGGGAAAGGAATCCCTTTTATTTGGTTTGGGAGCATTACACTCCTGCTATTTCCTCTTAGTACCCTGACTCATGTTAGGTTGGGATTGTTTGTTCTGCCTTTTGAAACTAGGTGCCTTATTAGGGAATAACCTGGGAATATGAAACATTCTAGATACTCCATGCATCAATTTACCTCTATTATCACATTACGTGAGACTCTGGGTGGCAGCAGTACCAAGCACAAACTTAGAACTTCAAATAAGCATTCAAAATGTAGTTTTTAAATCCTTAAAAATTCTGGTTATGTAACCAGCATATATTACTTTGTATAGACTAACTAGATGATGTGCATCCTGCATCTTACTGTATGTATACTATTGTACTATCTAATTATTGTATATTGCTTATATTTCTGTGGAACTTTTCTCCTCTGACCTCAACTGAAAATGGGCTACTGGCACAGTCGGAATTTCCCTGTAAACAAATGTAAATAAACAAACTCCAATTCTACAGCCTACCTCAGAAAGATCATCTCCCTCGTCACACCAATCTGCCCATCCAGCATCTCCGACAGTGCCTCCCACAGGGAATCCTTAAAGTCTGACAACTCACTGCACTCCCAGAAAATATGTTCCCAATTACCTCTTTCTCCCCAGTCACATCTCCAACATTTGCTGTCCACCTGAGGAAAAATTCTCTGGCATCTACTTGAGGTACAAAAATATCTATATAAACATTTCCAAGGAAAACATCCAAAATCTTGTAGATTTTATTGCATAATTGGGAGACATACATACATACATCCTCCTCCCATTGTTTCTTTGTGAATTGCTGATCCAATCTCTCTTCCCAATCCTTTCCAACCTCCTCCGATTGATTCATATAGTTATCATGCAATATTTTATATGGTGTACTAATTACTCCTTTAATGGCAGCTTCTGTTAGAGATTCTACTAAACAGAATACCAGTGATGGTCTTTCATTTAGGACCCCACATTTCTTATTCTTTGCCTATACTCTGATATCAATCCTTGATAGGAAAGGCAATCTCTAACCTACAGTCCAAAAAAATTATTGGCATCTTCCCATTCTATCATCTTCTCCTGTCTAGTTATTTGCCACCAATACCTTGGTTCCTTTGCCAGTTTTCTCCAATAAATTCCATCCCTCTCTTGCCTATTGTCTATATCCCTAATTGCAGTCATCCCTATCTGCTGAATCTCCTTTCTCCATTCCGGTGGTGTTGGCTTAGTTCTAAGGATACTTTCTGCTACTTTACAGATATAATATTCTGTACGATTACTGTTATTCTCCTTAAAGGTCTTCATCAAAAATCCCAGTCTCTTCTTATTTCTTGAGGTCCCCTCCCGTTTTATCATCATCCCTTTCCACTTTGAATTATAGTTTTCTGCTTGTGCTATGTATTAAAGCCTTAACTGTGTTGCTCGAAAATAACCCTTCCAATCAGGCAATCCCAATCCATCCTTTTCTACTGGAAGAATCCGTTTATCCCCCTTGACACTTGCAGTCTTCTCTACCAGATAAAGTCCTTCAGCTCTTTATTAAATGCTATCCACCACTTCTCCTTTGGTTGATAAAAATATGCCTGACCTGTGTATAACATTAATAGGACTAAAAACGTTTTAACTGCTTGTATCTTATTATCCATATAAAAAGCTTCCATTTTCTCAGTTTTGTATTATCATTTGTTTAGTCTCTCCCCACATATCCTTAGCTGCCACACCAGAATCATTTTTATCCACACTCTTAAATACTTCATTCTATCATGTCCACATAAATATGGATGTTGCTGAACCAATTCACATGTGGGTACATAACTTACCACTATTGTCTTTGTTTTAACTTCATTAATTTTGCATCCTGAAAAGATTTTAAACGGTTTCAAAATGTTCCACAACACTGTAATGTCTCTTTCTGGTTTTGTCAGGTATAAATTTATATCATCTGCAAACACAGCCAGCTTTTCTTGACTACCATACCAAATATAGTCTTGAATTTCTGAGTCCCTTATTTTCTTTGCCAACGGTTCTAAATATAATGCAAATAAGAAAGGGAAAAGAGTACAACCATGCTTGGTACCGCTGCTCAAGCAGAAATTATCAGAGAGGACTCACCCACTTTAATTTTTGCCTCCAATCCCTCATATATCATCATACTCAAACATATAATTTTTTCAGGGAATGCAAATGCTTCCATTGCCCTGCTCATAAAGTCTCACCTTACTCTGTCAAATGCTTTCTTTGCCTCAAACCCACCAAAAACAATGGTATTTTCTTACATTCTGCTTCCCTCTGGATCATCAATGATTCGGTTAATGTTGTTAAATGTTTGCCTCCCCTCCACAAAAAAAAATGATCCCTATCTATCAATTGTGGCATTAGTTTTGCAATTATTTTAGCCATACAGACACAAACACTTTGTAATCATGGTTTAGTATTGAAATGTGCCTGTATGAAGCTGATGTGATGGATCTTTGCCCTCTAAGTGTTACAGCTATCACTGCTTTCCTTCCAGGATGTTGGCACTTCTCTTGGAATACTGTTAAACAAAATCTTCAAGATCTTTATTAGTTTTTCCCCCTCCTAGTTCCCAAAATTCCACAGGAGTGCCATCTATTCCTGGGGACTTTCCTGTAGACTGATGCCAATTTTTATCTCATCTCCTCCTACCCTAAACCATTAGTCTTAAAATGAAACTACAGTTTCAATCACTGTGTGCTGTCCTAAATATTCACCTTTCAATCTGTCTCTCCCAAATCTCATACCCTTAGCTTTTGATATATCAATCAGCATGTCACTTTCCTGTGCTAAAATGGTTGATTCACTCAAATTCTTTTGCAGACATGCTTGATCTATACATATGCAATCAGTTTATTCATTTTCAACTGATCCACAGACTGCAGAACACCTAAGATGAAAAAGATTGATCTGAAAGATAAAACCTAAAAAGTATGGGTCTAGGACTGAACTCTGTGGGATACCCCGACTGTGACCTAGAATTTCACTTGTCCTGTTGCTGTATGATGTGCTATGTCCTATTTGTGAGGAATGCAGCTATCCATTTTATCAAGATAACATCAATACCTACTTGTTCTTATTTATAGATCAGTGTTTGTCTATGACCCTAAAAAGTGCTGAATCTAAGTCTATATAAATTATATCACAACACAGTTTTTCATTTGCAGCAATTATATTGTTACAGAACATCACGTTCAGGAGTTTGTAGATCTATTTTCAACATATGCATGCTGATATAAGGTTTCAAGTCCCAACTTTCAAATTATGACGATTTATCCAAAATAACCTTCTCTACTATTTTTCCACGTACTGAATAACAGATATAATGGTACTGTGCTGAAATGTTCTCAAGTCATTATTACTAATTCTGTCTCCTTCCTGTACTTTGGGTCCAATTTTCATAGATCTTTTCAATCTAATCTAATCTGATTTCAGTACTGGAGGTCCCCTGCATGTTACAAGGACAATTTACCACCCCCCTTTGTGGAGCCAAACTGTTTTTCATAAGATTTTGTAAATACATTTATAAATGTCTGTGTCTGAGAATAAACTGTGTGTAGATTCTAAAATTTACCAGTTTGTAAGCCTTTACTCCCGCTACATCTTATCTACCTATAAAATGGTTTCCTAATGCTCTCAATATCTTTATATAAATTTTCTAATGATTTTTCTTGACAGTCTCACACTATGTTTGAAGTGTCTGTCCAGCTTGTTTACTGCAGCTTTGAAAGGTACAGTTTGACCTATTTTCCATTTTTTACACCTTTTTTCTTGCCATAATCAAGTATTTTACTCTTACGGAATATATTTTCTTGGTGTTTGCATGCCTACCTCCTGATATTAAACATTTTTTTCATTTTACTTATTTATTTGCATTCAAATAGTTTGTTTCAAAACTTACCACATTCTTTCTGCAGTTTTTCCACTGAACACATCACTCTAATTAGTTTTAAATATTGGCACATTTGCTTCTATATAATCTGCTATTAATCACCTGCATATTGGTTTAGATTTCATTTTCACAGAATTATATAGCAACAATTTAATACTATAACGCCATGATCACTACACATTAATGGTGGCAAAATTTGACATGAAGTAACAGTTACTTCCTTAGAAGTACAATGTGTTGTATGTTCGAACTCTCTGGTAGGCTTTTTTATAATCTGAAGTAACTGTTGTTCCCAAGCATACATTGTAAATAATTTTCTAATTTTGAATCAATATTATCCTAGCCTGCTTCTAGTACATTTAAGTCCCCAGGCACCTTTATTATTCCGTCCTGTATTTCATGCAAGAAATGTACGAATTCACCTACATCATCAGCACTTACTGGTAGTTATTGGTGGTCTATATTCTCCCAACAATTATTTGTTCCAGGGTAGTCTTTGTTGTCTCAGTTACACAATCTACATTGTTATTATCATCATTTAACATTCAATAATCACAAGACTCATAACAAACTATCTCCTATCAAATGACATCCACCTGATTTTTTTTTGTCAGAATGTCTGTTACAGCAAAAACATTTATACCTTGACAGAACTGGTTTCCAGTCACTGCTACTTAATCATGTTTCATAAACAGCATCAATCTTGTGAGGACATAACTTTTTAAAAAAATATATTATTAATGCTTCTTGCATTAACCACCAGAGATAATCAGAGATGCATCAAATGCTGTGAACTGTTAAATTTTTGGCTTGGCAAAAATACAGTCTAGTGTTTGTGAAATACTGCAATTTATCTACCGCAAAAATTGTATTCCTTTCACTTGACAAGTTCACACCCATCCTGTCTAAACATATGTGCCCAAAAACAGGACTGGATGTTCTACACATTTCCATTTTTTTAAATGGGCCATTTTTATGTAGGTATTTACCAAAAAAAAAAAATCTTCATTCTTGATGACCTGACTTTTCTTTCTGTATGTAATGTGAGAAAAATGCATGCTAACATCTGCACAAGTTATGCTAAGAGGGCTAAGTTTCCTAACAGTCAAAAGTGTCCTTGCAAATGAAGTAATTTGTAACATGAATAAAAACAGCTCCAAAAAAATCACATCCTGTATTTTTCTCCTCTCAAGCATTAACACTCTTCAATATTCATTATCTTCTCTGCAAATGCCAAGTATTGGTTCTCCTAAAAATTGAATATCCTATTACAAGTATATCACTTCTGGCTAGAACTGAAGAATCTCCAACTTCTAATTCAATAACATCTGCTCTATCAGTTGTTACACATGAATTATCTTTACCACCATTAGTTTTATTAATCCCACTCTATTCACTGCTTATTACATTTGCAAGCACACAATTCTCATCCCGCTGGTTTTGTACTTCCACAACTTCAGCCATGTTGTCAGCTTCAGTCTTTCTCATCTTTTTTTTTCAGACAGTGTTTTCAATCTTTCCAAGCTCAGTTTTGATGGATTCCTTTTCACTTGCCTCTTGCATCTTTTTCCACCTTCTCTTTTGGAAACAATATTCCTTTTTCTGCAGACTGAAGGTTTTCTGATAGAGCAATGTTATTATTCCTTGTAATCTGTGTGTTAACTAACAAAACAGTGTCCATTTTAGCAGGCATTCTCTCTGCATTACAGACATTAGTCAATTTCTTTTTTTTCCTTATTTGCACATGCTCTGAATCCTCAGATTGCTGAATACTTGTATCCTGAAATTCCAAAGTTGTCATCAGCAGCATCATGTTTAGTAGGGGTTTCTGGTCTTTATTGACAAAAGACACTTCCTTTTCTAAATGTGTTCTAGTGGCACTTTGACTATTATTTATCTGATCAGTCCAGTCATTAATAAATCTAACAGTTCTTCAACCTGGGCCAATTACACAAGTGAAATCATCAATAAGTCTACATTTACTACTACTAATCATAAGCATATCCTGTAAATTGATGTGCATTTCCAGAACAATTTATTAGAATATTAAAAAAAAAAGATCTGTACAGATACTCCAAAGCATATGTTAAAATTTGATCTTACATTTTGCAAAGCCTCACTTTAACCAAGGGGGATAAATTAGGGTTTGCCCCTTGTCCTCTCTACTATTTGTATTTGTTATCGAACCTTTAGCTAACAACATAAGAAGCAATGAAAAATTGATGGATTCTCAATTAACAAGGACTGTTGATCTAAAATACGGCTTTTTGCAGATGATATTTTACTAGCTATGGGAGATTTGAATAATTCAATTGAAAAAATAGGCAAGGGAATTGCAAAGTTTGAAGAACTGTCATTGTTAAAATTTAATAATAAAAATGAAACTTTAGTGCTAAATCAATTACTAGATAGAGCATTTAAAGAAAATATGAATATAATCAGTAAAGAAAAGAACTAAAATGCTTAAGAATAAAAATCTATCAAGATGCAAAAATTTAAGTGTTAATTCTTATTAAAAAAGAAGGAATGTTGTTTTACTTTTAAAGATAAGTTAGTACTCATTAAAATGATTATATTACCCAATATTATATACATAATTGCATTCAACAGCTTTGATACGTGACAAAAAACTTTAAGAAAATGAAAATAAAATGTTAACTTCTTTCTTATGGTATCCACAAAAGATGAGAATTGCTTATAGAAATCATGCAACATTATGGAAGTACGGTGATATTAGCTTCCCAGCTGTAGAATCTTATTCTATTGCTGCAAATTTTATCTGTTTTACTCTAGATAGACTCAACTAACACTAGTCAATGGAAAACCATTCAGATGCTGATTTTACTACATTCTTATAAGTTTATCAAATATGATAAATTAGAAATATGTAACAATCCTTTCATTTGGTTAATAAAATTTACTTTAGAAGGAAATTAATTTCAATGTTTACTCTCTGCATATATAAAATCAATTCTTAAAACAGTTAAACATGTTTTTAAAACTCCATGAATACCAAAATGGAAAATTGTGGGCCTTCCCATTGCACATACCTCTAGATTTAAGGAAACCCAGACTTCCACCTCATATCAAGCAGAGCACATCATTGACCCTCTTCAAACACAATCTGGATGAATGGACGGTTAACTGTAAGTTTACCCCGGGAGTTCCACCTATGTCCCTCTTGGACAGGGCAATAGGTGCTGATCATGGAAATAAGGGTAGAACTTGGCTAGGCTTGTAAGGGGCCTAGGGCCATTAGCTTAGTAACTTCCTATTATCCTATGAATTTACTAAAAAGGAAATAATTAGTATTACGGTCTGACTTCTTTGAAAAAAGAAAGGCTAAGTCACCAGAAAATTTAATGAAAGATAAATTGGATGAATAGGTTAACCAGTTAATATCATCTATCAGTAAGAAATTAAAATAATTTGTACATAATATGAGTGGAGAAAAAGAGCACTATCCTCCCATTATATGAATGATGTCATAGAGAGTAACCTGACCTACAAAGGAAGTTTGTTCAAGTTATGTAAGTTAATTATAAATAGTAATACATTTGATGCAAAATTCTGGAACTTTTTATATAGTAGTGGACCAAATCTCTCAACCATACCGAATTACTCTGTATTTACTGGTTTTGAGGCCAAAATAATGGGGTGCCACGAATTTCCGAGTGATCCCTTCATTTCTCGATTTTTTTTTTTAATTTTTATTTATAATTTTAACTTACTGCTGATGTCATCAAGCATCCTGCAATATCATCACTGTGCAGGGGCATGCGTGATGACATCAGCTTTGCGATTGCCTGTTGGCATCAAACTCAAAGACCCGGACCGTTTGGTTTTCAAATTTGAACTGAGTGAGTAGCAACAGCGAGCATCAAGTGGAGCTGTTCACATTTTACAATTTAAGTTCTGCAGTGTAGTGTAGTGCACAGAGGCTGAGAGGGACAGGGCAGACAGTCAGGCACCACCGTCCACCACCACACTGTGTCCGTAGTGTCAGAATGAAGAAATTTGCTTTCTCCAGTGGCTTGACATCAAGGTAAGTAACAAAAAAGAAAATCATCATTTAAGCCTACTACCTGCCCCTCTTTCTATATGCCATGTAAAATAGCAAATCACTTGATAGATAGGTAGCTAAACTAAACATTCCTCAACAAAGTTAGTCCTTGTATTTCCAGGAACTGGTAAAAAGCTGTTACTGGGTGCTAACACTTTCTATGTTCTTGATATTTCTGATGGATTTTGGTCAGTTCCTATCAGTATTTGCACTCCAAATCTTTTAAGTTTAAGAGGGAAACAGTATGCAAGGATGGTACTCTGTCAATGATTTCATTCATTATCCATTTTATTCCATCAAATATTGGGTAAATAGGTTTATAAAATAACAGGCTAACTTGCTCTGAAGGGTCATTTTAAGCTTAGCCAGCAACCTGAGATCAAAATCAGACCCTGCACCTTGAGCTTATGAAGTGAAAACCTTAACCATTATGCCAAAATCACCTCATGTATATTGAAATAAGTTACATATCCAGAGAACATAGTCTAGTACATGAGGGGTTGGGAGGGTGGCCTAATGGTTAAGGTGTTTGCCTTGTAAACACAAGCTGCAGGGTTTGAGTCTCACAAGGGATAATTGGCTAGGCTTAAAATAGCTCACAAGGGCAGTTAGCCTAGTACGAACCTATGAATGACACTTTAAGGCAAATAGCTGAGCAATATGGTGAGTCGAGTGTTACAGTTAGTGTCGTGATGTAAACCCATAAAAATGTTTCTTTTAAGCTACTTGTGCTTGTCAGTTTGGATGCTAACTCTTATGTACAGCAGTCACTGAACACCAGGACAGAGGAAATTTTCAGTGTTGCTACTAATAAATGGAAACGGATCAAAGGTGTTGTTTTAATTAATATTAAAGGTAGATCCACATTGCATTTTTGCAGTCCCACTGATGTTGCTTTTTTATGCGTGTCTGTGCCCATTATTTTTCTAAAATAACATTAACCTCTGCACTACCAGACATTACCTAAAGACAAACTTGCAACTGTAACAATGTGACTGTAAATTATTTATGTCACCTTAACGTAAACCTACCACCACAGCACATTCAAGTAAATGTTTATAAGTAGAAGCAGTTAATTTGATTTTTATAAAAGAAAATAGTACTTTAATTTTACACAACTTCAAAGTTATAGTTTGAATGTTAATATAAATAAAACACTATTGTTTTGTTTATATTTTGTTTCATATTTTGTCTGTTCTTCAATTTACATTTGAACATTGGTATCCCACAATTTCATTGGAGGGGTGGAGTTGGATAATTATGTATGCAAATGTTATGTTAATCAGCATACAGATTTGTACCCATTTCTCATGGGCCTTTGTTCAGATTATTGATGTTTCCAGGTTGACCGGTATGTAGTGGACCGAGTGGCTTAACAGATGGTATGAATGAGATGTTATTTAAATCAGTTAGTCAAACGTCAAGTTTATATATGTACATAGAATGTTTGTTACTCGCTATAAAATCTCCAGGTTTAGTAAAATGACTTCTTTAGTCTGTTGGAGATATAGTAAAGATGTAAAAGCTGACTGGACACATGTTTATGGATTGTGAAAAATTAAACGTATACAACTGTAAAAAATTAAATGTGTATTGGGAAGCGATAAGTATGTTTTTAAGGGGTTATGGTCTGATAATTGTTATTTAACTAGATCAGTAACACTAATGAATGTTCCACTTCCTTTTGCTGTAAAGCCAAACAAAAAAAACAACTGTTCTGGAGTCTCCTGGCAGTAGCTAGAAAAGTTATTACAAAAAATTGTAAGTGGAAGTCGGTTCCTATATTCAAATACTTTTTAAATACGATGTACAACAGAAAAAGAAGTGATCAGATCAAGACTTATAAATTATACTAAGACTAAGCAGTTGGGACAGCCTTGAAATGTTGCTATTGAAACACCAAGACTCGACGTGTTATTTGTAAAAGATTACCTTGATAATTCAGTGTAATTCTAACATTGTGTAATAGTATCTTATGTTCTTCCTTTTTGTGCATCTGTGTGCATCTCTCTCACTATTTTTAAACATATTTACTATATATATATATATATATATATATATATATATATATATATATATCTATATAGTAAATATGTTAAATTAATAAAAATGTTCTTAATATTACTGATCTGTTTCTTTTTTTCACCAGGTGTTACCTTTAAATATTAATTACTGTACAAGAGTCTTCTGCTTTAACAAGTTATTAATGGCATACTCATTTATGGACTCCATGTTCATCTGCAAATGAATAAGGTATTCTAAAAGAAAATGCTATACAAAAATCAATTACCAAACAGTTAAGAGATTTTAAGTCAACTTCTATGAGAAAAAACACATGGACAACATAAAACTACGTATTAAATCAAGTACAATAAAGTCATCACTCTGACCTACTTGTACCAGCTGCACCACATACACAAAAGCTGGATTTCCTTTATATCATGCGAATTAGCTCTTACTCACTTCCACTCACAGTTGCACCTTGTTACGACAGTAAAGATAAAAAAAAAAAATCACAAATTAACAAACTTTGGACTGTCCTCTTTGCAGTCTGTGTGAATTTGTAGCAGCCTAGTCCCCTTGGAATGGCTAGATTCTGTGTGCCTAAAATCTACCCTTTTACAACAAAAAACAGTGAAAATTAGAGGTTAAACAACAAAATGTAAAGTTAATCTTCCTATATACTAGTTATCCCTTTATGCCTACAGACTGAAAAACAGAGGTAAAAATAATCTATAAATCTTATTGTTTCAGAACATTAGCTGCCCCCCCCCATTATGTACTACTAACTGCAATCTGTCTTTAGATGCTGTGCTATTTGTATGCTCTGCTGTTTCTCTACTTCTACTAAACCTTTTCTCTTATAAATTCTTGTCTTCCTAATTTCCACATAACTCCTTGGTAAAATTGGCTTATTTTATTTCAATAAAACAAGTATGCAAAGCAAGCAAGTCAGAGTAACTACTGCCTTTTCTTATTGTTTCTGTAGACTTTAATATCTGTGAAATCAGGGCCAGCTCTTTTCATCATACTATTGCTATCCATCACTTTTCTAGTTTATTCTGATCCTCCCCCTCCCCACAAGAAACACTGCAGCCTAATCAGGGCCTGCCCTTTTCATTATAACCTATAAACTTACTGATAGTCTTCCTTCATCTGTTGCCCACTACGCTCCCCTCCCTTCCCCCAATTCCCACCCACCCCCAGTGGTCCTACCTTTATTACAAACAATAACCCCTCCCACCCTTCAACCTATAAAATCACCACACCTATACTGCCTTCTACAACTTCTCACTACTATCCCTCCTACTCAGCTAATATGTACAAGCACACCATACCTATAGTCACTGCATGCACACTCCTTGCATACATCACATCTTACCAAACCTCCACCATTCCTGCACTCAACCACTACCACTGTACCACCACACACACACTAACACTCATATCCCCCCTCTGCTCTACTACTCTCTCATCAGGTTAACAACCTTCCCAATACACCCTCTATATAGACTACAGACCACAATACCTAAACTAAAAACAACCCCACAACCTAACATAACCCTACCACCATACCTACTGCCCCCAGAACATAATCAAACAACTTCCCTTATAAGCAAGCATACACATAAATTGATAAAACTAATAATCTCATCCATATCCAACCTAGCACTCAGTGGAGACATCCATCCTAATCCTGGTCCCTCTATCTCCATCCTCTCCCCTCATAATCAGACTACAAACCACATCTCCCAAATCACAGCCAGTAGAAAGCCAACCGACCTCCTTCTGATAAGCCTAAATATTAGCAGTATATGCAACAAGGTGCATGAATTCCATGCCACCATAGACTTCTACTCCCGTGATGTAGTGATCCTTACAGAAACATGGTTAAAACCACACATTACTAATGAGCAAATCCTCCCTGCTGGTTACAATATGCTAAGAGTAGACCGACTAAACAAAAAAGGAGGTGGTATAGCTATAATATTTAAGCAGCATCTAGACATCCAGTTCATAAAGTTAGCAGCTCCCCAAATAGGTAAGGAAGAAATAATATATGCCAACCTTAAAATAAACCAAAATAAAACCCCAAACATAATAGGTTGCTATTTCCCACCTGGCCACAACATCCCTCCACTTGAAAACCTCCTCAGCTGGACTACCCACCACCTACCCCAAGAAACTTTAATTCTAGGAGACTTCTACACTGACTGGCAATCCTCCTCTAGCAACCACCCAACCCATCATGTAAATCTTCATGGCTTCAGCCAACTAGTCCAGTCACTTACTAGGATAAATAACTCCAACAAACACACTACCCTTGATTGGACACTAGTCAATAAGAGCCCACAGTCATATATATAGCAGGCTGCTTATCGGATAGCCTCAGTGATCACTCCCCAACCTTCTTACTAAGAAAACACCTTTATAAAGCAAAACCCATCATCTACCGTCAAATACGCAAAAAAACTAACTTCAATCCTCTCTCATTCAGCTTATCCCTAAAAGACTAACTGGCAACCTCTAAAATACCTCAAACTAGATGACGCAGTTAACTACTTTAATCAAACATTCCTAAGCATCCTTAATTACCACACTCCCATAAGACGTTCCCGAACTAGAGTCCAACAATCCACATGGCTACAAAAAAACACAAAGTCTGAAATGAAAAACAGGGATAAAGCATGGGACAACTGGTGCAAAACCAAAACCCCCTCTACTAGGCAAAAATTCCTAGAACTACGCAAGAGAACCAAAAAGCTTATAAAACAGGACAAAATCCAATACTACCAGTCTGCCCTTACCTCCTCCCAACATAACCCCAAACAATTCTGGTCCTCAATAAACTCCATCCTCCACCCAGGTAAAGTAAGTACACCCACTCCTAACTTAACTCACTCCTCCGAAAATATTGCTACCTCTTTCAACAATCATTTCACACAAACCTTACTAACACTAGCTAGACAACACAACCCCCCCATAAACCCACACCATCAACTAGAACTAACAATCTCCTAACTAGCTTCTCTTTCTCTCCTGTTCCTACCTCCAAAATAAAACAACTACTAACTAAACTTAAAACCACCAGATTAGCAGCAGACAACCTCTCAGGTGAATACATTCAACTTGCAGCTGATGCTCTAGCCTACCCCGTATCACTCCTGATTAACAGATCTCGGTCAGAAAGTTATGTTCCTACACTATGGAAAGTCTCACACAATTCCCCTACACAAAGGAGGCCCCTCCACAGATCTAACCAATTACCGCCCCATAGCTATTCTCTCGCCACTCTCCAAAATACTAGAGAGATGCATTCATTCTCAAGTCTCAGATCACCTACTTGCTAACAACCTCCTCTCCAACACACAACACGGTTTCCAACCTAACCATAGCACCACCACTTCCTTACTCTCTTTCTCTAACACTATTCTACAAAATAAAAATGCAGGTTATCTCTCCTCCGCTACCATCCTAGACCTCTCTAAAGCTTTTGACATGGTCACACACAAACAACTCATCTCTCTTCTCAATAACCTATCCTTCTTTCAACCAGTCATCAACTGGTTTCAGAGTTACCTATCTGACCGGCAACAAGCAGTTGTTTGGCAGGACAACCTATCCCCCAACTACCAGTCTCCATAGCAGTTCCCAAGGGTCCATCCTGGGACACCTACTCTTCTCTATTTTCACCAATAATCTAGCCTCAACCACAACCACATGGCACACTCATACAATATGCAGATGACTCAACCATCATCTGCACAGCCCACTCCCTACCAGAACTGCAAAAATCACACAGGAAGCATTTTCTTCTATTGAAACTTGGTTATCCAATGCCCAACTAATACTCAACCCAAACAAATCAAAATTACTAATCTTCCAACCCACCAAACTTACCCTAGACAGCTTTCACTTTAGCATCACAGCAAAAGACACCACCATCCATCCTACAGAACACACCAAATTATTACGAGTAGAAATAGACAATAAACTGAACTTTGACATTCACATTTCCATTTCACTTTAACATCACAGCAAAAGACACCACCATCCATCCTACAGAACACACCAAATTACTACGAGTAGAAATAGACAATAAACTGAACTTTGACATTCACATTTCCATGACCATTAAAAAAGTGCACAAAAAATTAGGAGCATTATATAGAAATCAGCAACTACTTACCAAAGCAGCTAAAATTTCGGTAACAAATTCTCATCTTATCTCTACCCTACTCTATGCCTCTCCAGTATTTACTAACCTTAGACAATGTGATCTAAATAAGCTCGAAACCTGCTACAAAAGAAATCGCCAAATTCACCACAGGGATTTCCTACCGTACTCACCACTGTCTCTTACTAGCAGAACTGGGTTGGCTAGAGCTCCCCCACCTCCTTCAATGGTACCAACTCACACTCGCCCACAAACTAATAAACCAACCACTAAAAGTCCCATCCCTTCAGAGAATCTACTCCAACCCTACAGAACCACAAGACCACTAAGATCCAGCCACAAAAACCTCCTACAGGTCACAAGAGCCATTAACTCTGCTGGAGAAGCATTATTCTCCTGCACTATAGCCAAACTCTGGAACTCCCTCCCATCCTCAATTACCTCTGTATCTTCTTGCACCCACTTTAAATCCTTACTAAAATCACACTTCAAAACTTGCCAGATATGCCCTTTCAACCCTCCCCCCTAATACCACCCCCTCCTCCCACCCACTACCTTTCTCAGCCCCCTATCAACAACCTACTCTTAGCAAGCCTGGCTACTCATGTTCCCAGCTACCTACCACATAATGATAACTTCTTGTAGCAACAGCTGCTAATGGCTGTTATGTACCTCAAAAACAGATTGTATCAATTGTTCACTGATGAATCTCAACTACATTTTAACCATGTTTAGTTTATGTCACCATATTTCAAAATTGTACTACGCTCTACAGCTGTTTTACATCTGTTTTCTTCTTGTCTTGCGTCCTTAACTGGACTAATGTCTATATTTAAATGCTATGTTTTTTTTAACTGTATAATGCAAATAATACTTAATGTGGAGCTTTTCTACCCAGGCCTCTGCTGAAAACGGACCTGTGCCCAGTCGGACTCTCCCGGTCAACAAATATAAATAAATAGATAAATAAATAAAATAAAATAAATAAATAAAAAAATCCTCTTTTACTAGGCAACTGCATAGTCAGTCACAAAGCAAAAGAGGACTATTTCAGACAAACTCTGGACTGAATGAACTTCTACATAAAGCCTTGATATTTTAAATTTTAAAACCTAATTATTAGACTAAGCTACCCCCACCCTCGTGATTTTTAACTGCTTGCCAATTTTTATCCTGGGGTATAGGGTTAGAAGAACCAAAGGCCTTCTTGTTAGAGTTGACAGATGGAGAAACCACAGCTGGCTAAGCTGACAAAGGAGCAGAGAGAGCTGCAAGATCAGAGTACACCTTGCATTTCCTCATAGCTTTTTTTAGGAACTGGTTCACTAGCCAAAGGGGATTTACATGCAGTTTTATAGACATCTTCCAAGGCCAGTAACAGAGGAGGAACAGCCAAAACGTTTGGAATCTCAACCTCAAGATCATAAACCCTGCCAATCTCTGGCATAGCTCCAGACTGCTTTCAAATACATCTCTAACCCTAGCTAGCATCTGTGGAAAGGTAAAACCTACTTGGGGTTTTGAACCTTATCACCTGCTGAAGAATCAGAATGAATGGACTCTGTGCTCACCACTGTTTGCATCAGAGTCCCCACCACAATCTGTGGCCACTGACTGACCTCTAGAAAAGGTAACTGAAAAAAATATTTTGAGCTCTCTCTGCTTTTACTGCTTGCTGCTTCTTGCTGTGGGATGGATTTGCAGTGTTCTCAAGACACTCAGTCTTGCTGGCTGGATTCTGTTTGCAGCACTTGTCTTTAAGAGCAGTAACCAATAACTTTTTATAATAAACCAAACGGAATAACGTTGCAGCTTAAAAGTACTGTTCCAACTTTACTTCTCATATAGTACAGATGATGTGAGAGATATAACATTTACCTTAGGACTTGTGTCCCTACCATACCTCTAACATAGCTGGATTTATACAGCTCTTTATATACACTTTTTAGTCATGCATAAACATATTTTTGAGGAAACACATTGTTCTGTATTCTATTTTGGAGAATTGCTTATCCTGTAGAAATAATACTTAGCTTCCTTGTTTAACAATGTCTTGTAAGAGACCAGCTTTTCTGACAGTGTGAATATCCTGTAACAGTGTCCTGATGTCCATGTAGAAAAACATATTTTTGAGGAAACACATTGCTCTGTATTCTATTTGGATCTGTGTATATGAACATATGTTCTTGTGCCAATGCTGATGAGCATATCCTGTTTTTTATGCAGAAAAACACATTTTTGAGAAAACACATTGTCAGAGATCAGCTTTTCTGACAGTGTGAACATCCTGTATTTTATTTGGATCTTTGTATAAAAACATCTGTTCTTGTGCCATATCCTGTATTCCATGCAGAAAAACATATTTTTGAGAAAACACATTGTCACAGTGTCATAAACATATCCTGTTGTTTTAGGAAACATATTGTGTCCATTTTTTATATGCAGAATAACATGTTAGTGTTCTTTAAAAGCAGATTTTGCATTTTTGTTCTTGCATACATCCTGTTTGAGTCTGTAAGGGAAAAATGTCCATTCTTTAAAAGCAGATTTTGTATTTTTGCTCTTGCATGCATCCTGTTTGAGTCTGTAAGGGAAGAATGTCCATTCAGCAGATTCCTTTTCCAAGCCATGGTCATTTAGTATGACTGCTGATCACATATTACTAAACTCTGCTTCTGCATTTAAGCAAGCCTTTTCTTTCAGCATATTTACAACATAATTACTTTCAGACTTATATTCATAAAATCTAACAGTAACCCCATAGTCATTCTGAAGAGAAGCATATTCTCCAAGATTAGCTGATTGCAAAACACTCTTAGTAAAGGAAACCAAATCACACTATACATGGTAATAACCTGACTGTCTGCAGTGCGATGACGTTTCTGTTTCTTTTTACTGTGAACTACACTAGTGGACAAAATATCTCAGGACAGACTATTATGAGTGGCAAGGGGTCTCTTACCCTGAATCTCTCCTGCACCTGAAGGGTTTGGTTCTCCAGTAACTGGACCAAATAATGGAACAGGTCCAAATGATATGTCTGCCCCCTGGTACACAGGGCTGTGGGCTCACATCACAGTATGACAGGTAAAAACGCAAGTGGTCTACGAGCCAACTTAAGGCAACAGGTTCACAAGCTAAGGTATGTTTTTATCAAGTTATTTATTTATTTTTTTTAATAGGTGTAACTGGATTTGATGGAGGGGTGGGAGCAGCCATATCAGGAATCATCAATTAGTGGGGGAAAAACACCAGACAAAATAATACACTGTCAGTATTAAGGGCTGACTAAGGGCAGCAATAGTAGAAAAGTTAAACTATGTCCCTACACAACAAATAGGGTTAAACGATATAAAACACAGCACAAAAAGTTTAAAATCTGCTAAGTCATGAACTATAGCCTGCACAATGAGCTAAACAGCACACCCAGTTACAGTGCCAAATAAAATTTACTTGCACACTTAATGCCATAAAATCAAATGTCTTTAAATTGAACAGAAAACCTTTAAAACAGCGAAATGCGCATTTACTTAAAGATTTCATGTCAAAAATGAAAAAAAAAATCTCCACAGAAAATGAAAATTATGTAATTTGTGGTAAAATTACAATTTAGTGATACGATGGCTACAGCAGTGAGAAATCAGTAGTAGGTTGTTTGTCTTTCAGCTTTTCCCAGTTAGGGGTCGCCACAGCGGAACTCCGGTCCGCTAATGATTGGCAGTTGGTTTTTATGGTGTCGAGTTGCCTGCCCGACACCCAACCTTCAACGAAGGCACGCCCATTCAATGCATGTCTTTCGAACGCCCACTCGACAGCGCGGAGGACATGCAGACTCCACACAAAAGGCACTCCCAACCCAAGCCAAGAATCGAACGGGAAAACCTCTTGCTGTGAGGCAACAGCATTACCATTGCACCACCACGGAAGTATATCGTACAAATTAAGAAAAAAGGAAAATATTGCGTATTTTCACTTTTTTCTATTAAAACTTCAAAATTAAGCAGATAAACAACAGGCAAGATTAAACTGTGGCTCTACATGCAGAGAAAGTTTCTATTAGTCACAGAACTTCAGTATCCCAGTACAAGTCATGAAGCACTTTAGAAAAGCCCCACAGCTGCTTAAAAAGCAAGATTAAGCATACAAACAACAAAGCAGCAAGTTAGAATTCCCAGAGGGATTAACAACAGTACAAAAATAGCCAACTATAATAAAATAAAAAGGTAACATGGTTAATTAATCAGAAAGAAATCAAAAGTATATAATAAAAACGAGGAATGGAAGTCCTCAAAGGGATCTTCTCTGAGTCTGGAAGCTGCAATCCACCAATATAGGCTGCTGAGGAGATTGATCTGTTTGATTCCTACAGCTGGCAATAAAAGACTAGAGAACTGACTTCTTATGAGAGAGGTTGGGCTTCCCCCAATGGGAGGGGATTAGCTGATCCCCTGTAACAGGGAGTCAGAAGAGGGAATTCTGAGCTCTAGAAAGCTGCCAGTGTGGGTATGTGGAAGCACAGAGCCCATATACCACTGAGGCAGTGTGAATGATGAACATCCGCACTGATCCATATTCATCAATTTTAACTCCTCCTTTACCATTTTTGGTACAGACAAACACATGATAATTATGGTTTAAAACTGAAATGGTTCAATATAAAGCTGGGTCTGAAGGGTATTTACCCTCTTTGGGTGATACATCCACCACGGCTTTCTTACAAGAAGCTGGTATCATCCCCTCCCTCTTTAGAATACAGTTAAACAAAACCTTCCAGATTTGTTATCACTTTTCTTTCTCCCAGCTTCCAAACTTCCACAAAATACCATCTGTGCCTGGAGATTGATTTATATATCCATTTTTATATCTTTTCTTCCTTAGCTATTAATTGAGACTCATCTTCCTCTCACCTTGGCATCAAGTCTTCCATAGCTATTTATATTTGTGCCTTTTCCTGGTTTACACATTCCTCTGCTTTATACTGATTGTCAGGTTTCCACATTCTGCTTTATAATGATGGTCATAAAACTTCTAAAATATCTCCAATACTTCTATAAGACCTCTGGCTATTTTTCTCTTCATGGGCTCCTAAAGTCGGATGACAACTCGTTCTACTTTGTTACCCCACATCGTTGTACACAAGATTTTGTTCTCTGGAGCTTTAATCAAAAAGCTAATTGCTTAACAGTTGCCTTTCACAATTTGCATACTACTGTCAACTTAAAATTACTCTTGTGAACCAGTGTGTGCGTGCAGATATCAGACACCTTCAAAACACCAAATCAATTTACATATTACTTACAAAACAGCACATAGCGTCTGTATGTTAGCTTTAATTACAGTACCATTTTCGCAGTAAAAAGTGCCCTACAAAAAAGTACAGTGTTCAGATCTTTACTACAATTTAGACATCAGTGAGCAAAATACATTTTATTGTTGAATGAAAAAACTTATGCAGTACTGAAAGCTACATATGTTTAGTAAATATGTGCAAGTAGCACACTTATTTGTTGGCATTGGAGCAACTGGCCTATGGTACTACTTTGTTAACAGAACACATTCTCACAAGTGCAGATCTGATGCTAAAATTGATTTACTAATTCGGCTGCCAATCTCATTCCTGTCAAGGATGCCACACTACCTTTGCATTATTACTGTTGCAGATCTTGTGTTGCCTCTCCAGAACTGAGTGCAGAGCTTCATCCAGAGTTCAAATAAAACCAAATCATACAGAAGTTACTTTCGAGATTGGTTATACAGTTATGTACTGGCCTGTTAAAAAACAAACGCATATCAATAACCCTTACTCCGGACACACCAACACAAAAAATACACGGACATGCAAAAACAAACCAGGTTTCAAAACTGGCAAGGACAAAAAGACGGACTGGAATAATGGGTGAAAGCTGAATAGTTTTAGGAGAAAAAATACCACTCGGAACAGCAGATGTTTCTGCTGATGATCATATCTCATTGCCCATCTATGACTGGGGTTACATGGCTCGCTTCCCCCATGCTTGGGACACTACAGACATGGAGGGTGTCCTTACAACTACTGATTTTTTTGGAAAGATTCATGAAAATCCATGGAAGAAAAGAATGCTCTGAAGCAAATGATGACACAACAGGACTCTCATGATGACTGCATACTGATCGACATCTTAATTTCAGCTCTCCCACCGTGAAAAAAGAAACTCAGAATCATGGGTTAGTAATTTTCCCAGCGTTAGTAAAAGTCAGGCTAGCAAGTACAGTGCCTGGATGCCAGCAAATAAGAAACCCAGAGAGCTTGAAAAAAAATCTGGAAATTAAGAGAACAGTGTTTTATGAAAAATAATGCAGGAATTCAGCAAAAAGCAGTTTAAGCCCCAGCTTTGGTACAAGAGATGGCTTCCAGTAACAGAGGAAAATCATATGTACTCTGAGCTTATTAACATAAATGAAACACTGAAGGAGTACATCAACTCGTATAACAAAAGGCTGGAAAATATGGAAGAAGCTTTATGTAGCTAGTCAGATGAACTGATAAAACTGCAAAAATCAGAGGTTGAAATGAAAAAAAAAAGCTGGCCGAGTATGAAACAACTCAAGAACAGCAGTTTCAAAAACTAGAAGAGTTAGAGGGCAGACCACACAGAGAAAACCTGAGATGTTTTGCTGTAGGAGGAACAGACTATTAATTTTATGAATGTAAAAATAAGCAACTGGACTGGTATTCCACAGCATGATTTATTAATTAAAAGGGCACACCATATGTATGCTCCAAACCTTACCTTCAGAATGAATCAAAGACATTTTGATGCAGAAAAGCTAAGGGGGAAATACAAAACTTGGCCCACAAAAAGTGAGCCAACAAACAGAAGAGACTCTGCGTCTTAGTCTTCTGACAACAAAGCTCATAGAGAGACTTTGCCAGTGAAACCTTTTCCAGTGTTCCTACAAAAAATCCTTGAGAGAAAGAAAAAAAGCACAGAAACTGAATAGAAGAATCAGGAGTACTGTGAACTTGAACCAGTCTGGTGTTGGGAGATGGAGACAAACAGGAAGAAGACTGGCAACACAAATTAGTTAATAAACGCACGATTATAAAAGAATCACTCACGTTTATGAAATATGGCTCTAAAAGAAAAAGTGAGGAACACTGGACTTTTGAAGACTTTGCTAAACGTGTGGGTGGAATGAAAAACAAACCCCACTTCAAATCATTAATGACACACAGAAAAAAGTAACTGTAAATAAAACAATTTTTGTTCTTAACTGTACCTGTATAAAACATTTCATGATACAAAATGCATGTTATACAGTAAAGCATATCTGCACAGTATGTAGTCAGGAGCATCTAAAATGGGAGGGGAGGGTGAGGAAGAGTCTTTTCATTGGTTGTTGTACGTGATAAACATAGTAAAAAAGTACTTTTTTTAGCTTTGAGAAATGTAAAGCTAACAAAGTAAAAAGAGAAGAAAGGCCAGACAAAAACATGTTTAATTTAATATGCTGTAATCTTGGGCTGCTGGGGTGGGGGATGGGGTATAAAAATGCATTGATTATAAAATATTTAGAGATGAGATGTTTTCTCTTACTTTTGCATAGGTAAATGTCTGTATTAATGCCCTTGACAATCTAAATGTAATGAGAAGGGCTGAGTCTCTTGCATACATATTAGCTTTTTTCCTTTTAGCAAATAAATGCTCAGTGTGAGAACGCTGCAAATGAGGGCAGCTGTACATTCTGTTTTTATGTTTCCATGGAGACAAGCTGACTATAGGTGCAGGTAAGTAATCTTGAGATGTATGAGCACTGTTTGCCAAGGGAAATGTAAAATTAAAAGGTACAAGGGCAAGCAGCTCAGTAAAAATAATATCTGAAATTACTAGAAGTGAATAAGAGATAGCTTTCCCAGAAGCCTAACTACATCAGGGCATTTATTACAACAGTGTGTCATTTAGTTTTATTTAAAAATAGCTGGTATACTTTTTAAGGCTAAAAGTTAATATTTACTGAATGGACACAAGCTGTTTTTCACATCTGGGAGGTGAACAGAGAAAAGAAAAGAACAGACAGCAACAGTGCAAGTGACAGCACAGGCTGTACAATGTGATTTAGTGTGCATAACCTTAACTTTAGGTTAGGTAATATCTGTGGGTGCAGATGTCAATTTGAAAAAAGAAGTTATATACTCCGCATAATGTTCCATGTGTGTTGTTCATCTCACCTTAATTCTTAACTGGTTGGGTTTGGAAACGATCCTCTGTTCTGACTCGGCCTTCTACTAAGCTTGAGGTCGTCCACTAGCCAGTGGCTGAAAACCCTATCCATCATGCCCTAGGAAAGCTCCCCAGTTTGCTGATATAACAGATACTAAAAGAAATATTTGGTAACTCAAGGAGCAATGAAGAAGGTAAGAGAATATTAATAACCAATTGTAACCGCTCAGTCCTCCAGGAGCTAAAGGCTAGGGGAAGGGAGGGTGGGATGTAAGAATGAAGGTGAGATGAACAACACACACATGGAACATTGAGTACATAACGTCGTTATGTGATGTTGCCCTTATCTCACCTTCATTTTAACTAGTTGGGGCAGCGACCCTAGCACCATCTTTCTTGGGTGGCTCAAGGTAGAATATTCTTCAGAACAGTGGACCCAAAACAGGCCCTGTTCCTGGAGGCCAAATCTACTGTAAGGAGTGATAAAGGTATGAAGCCTTGCCCATGTTGCTGCAGCACAAATAGTGTCAACTGGTAGTCTCGTCCGAAAAGCAGAAGAGGTTGCTATGGCTCTTGCTGAATGACCCTTTACTTTGTCGGGGAGTTTTTTGTTTTGAGATTTATAAGTGAAAGTAATACAATCTTAGAGACTGCGGTGGTGGTGCTTGTTGCCTCACAACAAGACGTTGTGCCGTTCGATTCTCAGCTACAGCGTCTTCTGTGTGGAGACATGCGTGAATGAGCATACCTTCGTTGAAGGTTGTGCGTCAGGGCTGGCAAACTCGGCACGTAAAAAATCTACTGCCAATCATTAGCGGACCGGAGTTCCGCTGTGGTGACCCCTAACTGGGAAAAAGCCGAAAGACACAAACAAACAAACAAGTGAAAGTAATACAATCTGATATCCATTTCGAAAGTGTGAGTTTAGACACAGGAGCACCTTTCTTAGAGTCTGAAAAAATATAAATATTTGGTCAGATTTTCTGAAATTCTTTGTCCTATGTAAGTAGAAAAGTAGCTGTCTATGCACATCTAGTCGGTGCAGCATATATTCTGCCTTGTTGCCATAGTTGGGGAAAAAAATGGTAGTTCTACAGATTGGTTCAAATTAGACTGAGTGCAAACTTTGGGGAAAAAGGATGGGTTTGTTCATAGGGATACTCTATTTTTATGGAAAAGCACGTAGGGGGCTTCAAAGACAATGCTTGTAGTTCTGAAACTCTTCTAGCAGAAGTGATGGCCATCAACAGAATCATTTTCCAAGTCAAACAGTTTAGATCACAGGTTGGTGCAGGTTCAAATGGGGGAGAATCAAACTGGATAAGACAAAGTTCAGGTCCCATGGTGGTGGAGGGCTTTTATGGGTGGTCTTAATAAAATAATGCTCTTACGAAACACCTTGCAAAGTCTGGTGGACATCACATTGGGCCCTGATTCACCCAGGTGGAAATTGGATATTGCTGCTAAGTGAACTCAGTAGCTGCAGCTGCACCTTCATTAAATAGCTTTGCCAAGAATTCAAGAACGGAAGCTATAGGGACAGAGAAAGGGTCAATGCTATTATTTAAGGCCCAAGAAGAGAATCTTTTCCATTTACTCAAATATAATTTCCTAGTTGAAGCATTATGAGACAAAATCAGGAAATGTTTTACTGGTGGAGAAAGGTTAGGGACCCTGGCTATGTTTGGAATCAGAGCAGCCAAGCTGTCAATCTGAGGGTTTGAAGGGAGGGGTGGAGCATCCCTGATGCACGAGTCACAAGGTCTGGAACTGGGTCCAAAATCCATGGCTTCTCCTGAAGATGAAGCAAAGAACCAGGTATGATGAGGCCAGTACGGGGCAATGAGAATTAAATTTCTTCCCAAGGAACTTGCTTTCTGAAGAACTTTGGGTATCAACACTAAGGGAGGAAAAGTATAGAAGAGACAAGAGGGCCAATCGTGAACAAGTGCATCCCTTGGTGACAACCCGGGGGGGGATTAGGGCAAGGTAGTTGCTGCGTTTGGCATTCATGGATATGGCAAAAAGGTCGCAGCAAGGCTGGCCACATTTACAAAAAATCATTTCCGCTACTTCTTGTTTTAGGGACCACTCGTCAGGCATCAGTATTGCACTGCTGAGTTTGTCTACTATCACATTGGATTTCCCCGGGATGTGCATTACTACCAGAAAGCAGTAGGAAGAGGTCACCCACAACCATTCCCTCAGGACCTCACGACAAAGGGGGTAAGACCTGGTTCCTCCTTGTTCATGTACCACACAACCGACATGTTGTCTGCCTGTATTGCAATAGCTCCCAGAGAAAGAGAGTCCTGAAGTGCTTGCAACACTTGAAGCATCGGTCTCATCTCTAAGACAGTGATGTGCAAATGGGCCGCATGATCCTGCCAAGTGCCTTGAACTGTCCTTTCCAGATAATGCCCCCCCCAACCCTATCTGGAAAGCATCTGTGGTCACTGTGGGTATAGGTTGTAAAAGAACAATGGGTCAACCTACTGTAACATGAGTGGAAAGAAGCCACTAATTGGGTGGGTGGCCTAATGGTTAAGGTGTTTGCCTTACAAACACAAGGTGCGGGGTTTGAGTCTCACAAAGGATAACTGGCTAGGCTTAAAATGACTCGCAAGGGCAGTTAGTCTAGTACTAATCTATGAGCCTATGAACGTCTTTCTTGCAAGATTCATTATCATAATTTGGAGGGGCATGGGTAGTTCCTGCATGGACCACTTAGTGAACAGTAGCCACAGCAAGATTCTCATATGCAGACGTGTGAAAGGAATCATCACTAAGGGCTTTTCATCCAGAAGAAAGAAGGTCATTGTCCCAATATACTCATCCCTCATTAGGCCCATTATAGAATACAACGCCCCATTTGGTATGTACCTCTCAAGACATCTGCAACAACTGGAAAGGCCGCAGAAATACCTCACTAAAAGAATCACAGGCCTAAAGCAGATGCCCTATGCTGACCACCTTAAAACACTCCAGCTGTACTCTGTTGCATATCATCTATTCAGAGGTGATCTCTGCTTAACATACAAGACCATGTCAAACCCAGAGCTGTTAGACATGCTATACTTAAAGAAATCCCAATTCCTCAGAGCCACATGGTCCAGGAATCTAAACCTTGTCATCACAATAAACAAAACATGCTGGAGGGATAGGTTCCTGACCCACAGACTCCTCAGACTCTGGAATAGATTGCCCATATATGTCAAGCAGGGTGCCTCTTTAGCCCTCTTCAAAATGAACCTTGACGATTGGATGGGAGAAAGGAAATTCACCCTAGGGATCATGTCAGTCGCCCTGCTAGACAGGGGGCCAGGGAAGTAAATAGTGTGGGAAGAAATAGCCAGGGAATTGTTATGGATAGGCTTGTATAGGCCCTAGGGCTGATAGCCTAGTACCAACCTATGAATCAAGTTTTATTGCTGCCACAGTTCCCAAGGTTTTCAGGACTGTTCTTGCTTGTACTTTTTTCTTGGA